>NW_025971156.1:5907-6937 GCF_021869965.1 Rhincodon typus | reverse complement strand
CCCACCCAGACCTGCGCTGCTACCCTGTCCCTGTAACCATGCATTTCTCATGATTAACCTCCCTAATCTACACACCCCTGGACACTATGGGCAATTTAGCATGACCAACCCACCTAACCTACACACCTTATGGGAGAAGACTGGAGCACCTGGCGGAAACCGCACAGATAACATGAGGCAGCAGTGCTAACCACTGAGCCACCGTGCTGTCCAATGTTTTTTGCCATATAGGGCTTAGTTAGCTCAGTTGACTGTCTGGTCATGCTGAAAGCACGTCGTTCAGTTTCTGCACTGGTTGAGATTGCTGTGAATGATCGTTCCCCTTTGCCTTAGATGTGGTGACCCTCAGGTTAAACAGTAAAACAGTTGTTGCTGTTGTCTCTCTCTATCTCTTTCTCTCTCTCTCTCTGTAATGAGACAACGGTGACTCTACATTAACCACCTGCTAAAAACGTAACTTTGCTGATTAAAAATGAACCACCAGCTTTTTCACTGCAAAATAACTTACGTGTTTCCCTCCTGATGCAACATCACAGTGAGCTGTAAATAAAAGAAAAGACACTGTAACAACAGAATGTATCTAAATGCAAGGGGAGCGGGTGCAGAGGCAGATTTAGACGCTGGAGAGTGCCAGTGATGGAGAGAGATTGGACAGACTGGGGTTGTTTTCGTTAGAGCAGAGGAGATTGAGAGGCTGGATGTGATTGAGATATATCAAATGTTGAGGGAGCATAGATTGGGTAAGCAGGAAGAAACTTTTCCTCCTTGATGGAGGGACCAATGAGGAAAAACGTTTTCACCCAGAGGCTGGTGGGGAACCTGGAACTCACTACCTGTAAAGATGGGAGAGGCAGAAACCGTCATCACATTGAAGAAGGATTTTGATGTGCACTTGGGATGCCAAGGCATGGGCTGAGTGCTGGTGAAATGGTATTAGAGAATAATGAAGTGGTTGTTTTTGACTGGCACAGTCTCAATGGGCCTTTTTTTGCGACATTGTGACTAGCTCACTTTGAGATGTGTGTTCTAC
>NW_025971156.1:745-5807 GCF_021869965.1 Rhincodon typus | reverse complement strand
TCCATCTATTTTGTCAATTCTCCCCTTTAGCATCTTATATCCCTCAATTTAATCTCTTCTCATTCTTCTAAACTCCAGAGAAACTGCTCAATCTCTCTTCTAAGACAAACCAGTCATCTTTGGAAATGATCGAGTGAATCTCCTTTGAACTGCCTCCAATACAACTACAACCACCCTCAAGTAAAGAGACGAAAATTGTACCAGTCTCTCCTCATAAAGCTAACATTTCATTTTGGTAATCAATTCAGTGAAACTCCTCTGAAGTCTCTCCAATGCAACTACATTCCTCCCCATGTCAGGGGACCAAAGGTCTATACAGTACTCCGGATGCAGAAATCCCAGTGCCTTGTACATTTGAGAAGTCACACAACACCAGGTTCTCATCCAATGAGTTTATTTGAAATCACAAGATTTCGCAGCACTGCCCCTTTGTCAGGTGAAGTGAGGGAGAAGCACAGACGCAGAATTTATAGGCAGAGAGATCAAAAGGTCATACAAATGCTTTGAGTAGAGTCTCAAATAATCAGTCTCTTCAAGTGACCAATAGTTTCAGAGTATTCATAGGACGTCAGCAGCTGAATAACAAGCGAAGGGAGAAGCTATAATCCAATTAAATGAGGCAGAGAGATAATTACAAAAACTTAAAAATATGGTGGTGCTGCAAACAAATGAATGGAATAACATGACAGGTACAAGAGTCACATGCCAAGGGTTTAACCAAAGTAATAAGTAAACTAAAACTGTATAAACTAATTAAGGTAGAGAGATCATACTAATTTATCAAGGTGGTGGTGTCAAAACAGGACAGTGAAGAACATTTTACAAATACAGAACTATGGGTGGGGTTACACATAGCGTGCCATGAGCCCAAGATCACGGTTGAGGCCGTCTTCATGGGTACGGATCTTGGCTGTCAGTTTCTGCTCGGCGATTCTGCATTGTTGTGTATCTCGAAGGCCACCTTGGAGGACGCTTACCTGAAGATCAGGGGGGCTGAATGATTCTTAATGTTACAAGTAATTCTGTCAACACTTTTGATCACCCGCAGAGACTTATTATTCGACACTCCACTCAAAACCTTTATATGATCTTTTGATCTCTCTGCCGTTTATCTCTCTGCTACAAATTCTGTGTCTATGTGCTTCTGCTAAAGCTTGTGATTCCAAATAAATCTGTTGGACGCTAACCCGGTGTCATGTGACTTCTGACATTGTCCACCCCAGTCGAACACCAGCACCTCCACTTCATTGTACGGTTGAAGTGACACTTCCCTACGTTTATACTCCATGCCTTTAGCAATAAATGTCTTTCTTATTACTTGCCGTAGCAGCATGCTAGATTTCTGAGATTCATGCACAAGGACATTCAGATCCCTCTGCACTAATAAATTTTTAATTTTCTCTCCCATTCAGATGGTAAGTTGCCTTTTTCAATTCTTCTGACGACAATGGATAACCCCATCACTGATGTGACTGAGCCACACACATTTCAGTGTCAAATGGAGGGTGTCCTCAATTTGATCTGTTTTGCTTTCAATTTGCAAATGAGTCAGACACAATAGTACATTTGCCACAATGTAAAATTGCTGGGTTTGCACCCCACAGCGATTTGCACCCTGTTTGGACTGTTTTTGAAACCTGTTACAAGTCACTAACCACTTCACTAACTTACCTCTGCTGCCGGGAACTGTTGGAAGAATCAGCTAGAGAAAATAAGAGAGGGAAAAAATGGGAATGTTTTACTGTAAATATTCGGCTTCACCTGTTTGCAAATGAATTTGGTTTCTTTGACTGATGCGCAAGTAGCAATAATTCCAATTTTAATCTTTAGTTTACATCTGTGCTGACCATTCTTTCGAACACAACACATTACTTTGTCTGTCTTCCCTTGTAATTCCATCTGCTACTCATTCAGCCTGCTCACACCCTCACAAAGTACATTCACTCGTGGCATATGGACGTCACCGGCTGGGCCCAGCATTTATTGCCGCTGTCCCTACTTGACCCCTTGAGAAGGTCGTGGTGAGCTGACTTCTTGAACCGCTGCAGTCCTTATGCTGTAGGTAGACGCACAATGCCGTTAGGGAGGGAATTCCAGGAGTTACTGACCCAGAGACATGAAGAAATGGCTGATATATATTAAAGTCAAGATGGGGAGTAGCTCAGAGCGGGATTTGTAGGAGGTAGTGTTCCTATGCATCTGCTGCACTTGGCCTTCTAGATGAAAATGGCCAGGGTTTGGAAGGTGCTGTCTCAGCATCTCTGGTGAATTTCTCCAGTGCATCTTATAGATGGTACACACTGCTGCTGCTAAATGTCAGTGGTGGAGGGATTGGATGCTAGTGGATGTAGTGCCTGTGAGTAAGTGTGTGTGAGTGTGAGCGAGAGAGAGAGAGAGAGATTTTGTCTGTGAGAAAGTATGTGTCAATGAGAGCGTGCCTCTCTCTCACACATACACACTCACATTCAAGTATACTCTCGCTTACACACATTCACTGTCACACACACCCTCAAATACAAATGAGCAACGTTACTTTGAAACCCACATTGAGTCGTGACTGGAGAACGATCACCGATTATCTGCCGGAGTGTCTCACCCTCCTTGTTTCCTGTTCCGGAGTTTGATGGGAAGCAATGCGAGGAGAGAAAGGATCAGAAACAGTGGGACAATAAGTGCTGCCATCTCAGCGCCGTGTGCCTGTGCTGGATTCAGAGAGGGATTTCCTGTCAATAACATCATTCATTCACCAAATGTCAACACCAGTATTCCCTGTTGCCCTGAACCCCGGCCAGCACCTGTCCACTTGGAGTGAAACCCTCATGTCTGTAAAATTTCCCTCCAAACCCTCACCATCACAGTTGTTTCTGTGCAGCCTGTATCATTCACAAAATCCCACCAATCCAACTCAGACTATTTGGTGCAAAATTCAAAAGATCGTTCTGCACTACTCTCCCTAAATTGTCGATTAGAAATTGTTGTCCCTCATTTTTCCTACCACTATATATCAAGGCAAAAGTTCCCTTTGTCCTCAACATCTCAGTGGCAACTGGGTCATTCAGAGAGAAACATCGAAAATAGCTTCGGGAGTCGGCCAGTCAGCCCTTCCAGCCTGCTGTGCCCATTCGATAGGATCTTGGCTGATCATCCAACTCAGTCCCCTGTCCCCCTGCACTCTCTCCCTTTAGCCCTTAAGAACACTATCCAACTCCTTCCTGAACAACATTTAATGTATTGGACCCAACCACTTTCTGTGGCAGAAAATTCCGCAGGCTTCCCACTCTCTGGGTAAAGACATTTCTCCTCATCTCAGTCCTGCCCCATCTCAATTAGACTATGACTCCCTGTTTGCAGACTCCCCAGTTATCGGGAACAGCCTTCCTGCCAGTCCTGTTAGGATTTCATAGATTTCTATGAGATCTCCCCACTTCATTGTTCTAAACTCCAGTGATCCAGCCTCCCTTCATCCATTCGTCCTACCATCCCAGGAATCAGGCTGGGAAATCTTCACTGCACTCCCTCCGTAGTGAGAACATTCTTCCTCAGAGAAGGAGACCCCAAACTGCACATACAATACTGCAGGGTGTGCTGTACAATTGCAGCAAGACATCCCTGACATCCCTGTTCCTGAACTTTAATCCTTTCGCTAAGAAGTCTCCCTTATCTGATGAAGGATGTTTCTCTCTCTCTCCACAGATGCTGCGAGACCCGGTGAGTTTTTTTTCCAGCATTTTCTGTATTTATAACCAGTAACATTAACTCTGTTACTGTCTCTCTGTCTCCACAGATGCTGCCAGAACAGCTGAGTTTCTCCAGCAATTTTTCCAAGTGTTCAAGTCAAGTCTTCAGCCAGATCCCAGTGAAGAATGAGCATAGATCAATGATGAAGAACGAGTTACCTGGCACCATGAGGTTGATGGAAATTACTGGTCACATTAAATATCATTCCGCCGGGACCCCTGTTGATCACGACACACTGGTATCGACCTTGGAGATGGGCCTGGAATGATTCGATTGCCAGCTCTCTCCTGTCCGAGCTAAAGTTGTAATTCTCGCTGGCATTGCTTAAGGCTTTCTGTTGGAAGTACCACTGAAAGTAGGGTCCTGTGCCTTGGCTTAGTACACGCTCTAGAACAAGACAACTCCCAATCGGAACCTCCATTTTATTGGCTCGGGGGATGAGGAAAACCCCTGCAACAGGAACTGGAACAAAACAAAGACAAATAGGAAATAAAAGATCAGGTGTTGAATTTGTCTGTTTTGTTTTACAGATGTCATCTTCAGTGACAGTATAATAATGGATGGAAAGGAGAAATAAATCGAACAAGATTTCACATTGTTGCAAAGGTGACCGGTCTCAGGCTGTTGTAAAATCTACACTTTGAAAAATTTGTGTTAACTATGGATGGCCAAATGGTATATCATCCAACTTCACCCCCTTAACATTCAGTGATGTTACTGTCACTATTCCCCTCCCCAATCCCCAAACTACCAACATCCAGGGGGTTATCGTCATGAGAGAATCTCACCAGCACCCCCTTGATGTTCGATGGTGTTAACATCACTGAATCCCCCATTATCAACATACTGGGGATTACCTTTGAGAGAGAATCTAACCATTGCCCCTTGACATTCGATGGTATAACTGAGTCCCCTATTATTAACATCCTGGGGGTTACAATTTACCAGAAACTGAACTGGGCTCACCATATCAATATAGTTACTACAAGAGCAGGTCAGAGGCTGGGAATCCTGGTGCAAGTCCTCTGGACTCCCCAAAACATGCCCATCATCAACAAGGTGCAAATCAAGAGTGTGATGGAATACTCCCCACTTGTCTGGATGAGTGCAGCTCCAACAGCACATGAGAATCTCAACACCATCCAGGGGCAAAGCAGCCCACTTGGTTGGCACCACATCCACAAACATCCACTTCCTCCACCATCAACAATGCTCAGTGCAGCAACCCTATCTACAAGATGCACTGCATATTGTCACCTTCCAAACACATGTCCACTTCAATCTGGGAGGACAAGGGCTGAAGGTATGTGGGAACACCAACCCC
>NW_025971156.1:0-645 GCF_021869965.1 Rhincodon typus | reverse complement strand
TGGAAATTACTGGTCACATTAAATATCATTCCGCCGGGACCCCTGTTGATCACGACGCACTGGTATCGACCTTGGAGATGGGCCTGGAATGATTCGATTGCCAGCTCTCTCCTGTCCGAGCTAAAGTTGTAATTCTCGCTGGCATTGCTTAAGGCTTTCTGTTGGAAGTACCACTGAAAGTAGGGTCCTGTGCCTTGGCTTAATACACACTCTAGAACAAGACGACTCCCAATCGGAACCTCCGTTTTATTGGCTCGGGGGATGAGGAAAACCCCCGCAACAGGAACTGGAACAAAACAAAGACAAATAGGAAATAAAAGATCAGGTGTTGAATTTGTCTATTTTGTTTTACAGATGTCAAATTCAGTGATAGTATAATAATGGATGGAAAGGAGAAATAAATCGAACAAGATTTCACATTGTTGCAAAGGTGACCGGTCTCAGGCTGTTGTAAAATCTACACTTTGAAAGATTTGTGTTAACTATGGATGGCTAAATGGTATATCATCCAACTTCACCCCCTTAACATTCAGTGATGTTACTGTCACTATTCCCCTCCCCAATCCCCACACTATCAGCATCCAGGGGGTTATCGTCATGAGAGAATCTCACCAGCACCCCCTTGATGTTCAATGGTGTTAACAT
>NW_025971155.1:0-11042 GCF_021869965.1 Rhincodon typus | reverse complement strand
AGGACTTTGGAAGCTCATCATTGAACAGTTCAAGAAAAACATTGATAGGTGTTGATGGCCAATGACACCAAGGGACAGGGAGGTAGTGCAGGAAAGTAGCACTGAACTAGATGATGAGTGGCTATCAGTAAGGAGAAAGTGCTGGGGAAGCTGAAAGGTCTGGAGGAGGAGAAATCACCTGGACAAGATGGACTACATCCCAGCATTCTGAAGGACAAACCGAGATTGTAAAGGCACTGGTGGTGATCTTTCAGGAATCACTGGAGTCAGGGAGGTCCCAGAGGACTGGAAAATGGCTAATGTAAACCCCCTGTTTAAGAAGGGAAGGAGGCAGAAGACAGGAAGTTATAGGCTGGCTAGCCTGACCTCAGTCATTGTAAGATTTTAGTGTTCATTATTAAGAATGAGATTGCAGAGTACTTACTTACTTACTTACTTACAGAGTCTGCTAAATAAGATAAGAGGCCATGGTTTTAGGGACAAGGTACTGGCTTGGGTAGAGGATTGGCTGACAGGCAGAAAGCAGAGAATGGGAGTACAGGGGTCTTTTTCAGGATGGAAGCCAGTGACTATGGAGTTCCACAGGGGTCCTTACAGGGACCACAATCATTCATGTCATACAATAACGATCAAAACGAAGGAACTGAAAGCATTGTTGCTAAGTTTGCAGCTGACACAAAGATAGGTGGAGGGACAGGTAGTGTTGAGGAACCAGGGGGGTTGCAAAAGGATTTGGACAGGCTAAGAAAGTGGACAAAGTGGTAAATGAAATACAATGTGGGAAAGTGTGAGGTGATGCACTTTGGTAGGAAGTATAGAGGCATTAAATATTTTCTAAATGGCGAAAGGCTTCAGAAATCTGAAGCACAAAGGGGCTTGGGAATCCTAGTTCATGATTAACTTAAGGTTAACATGCAGGTTCAGTTCGCAGTTAGGAAGGCAAAAGCAATGTTAGCATTAATTTCAAGAGGGCTAGAATACAACAGCAGAGCTGTACTGCTGAGGCTGCATAAGGCTCTGGTCGGACTGCATTTGGAATATTGTGAGCAGTTTTGGGCCCCATTATGTAAGGAAAGAAGTTCTGGTGTTGGAGAAGGTCCAGAGAAGGTTTACAAGAATGATCCTGGGGATGAAGGGCTTGTCATATGAGGAGCAGTTGAGAACTCAATGGAGTTTAGAAAGACATGCCTATGGATCTGATTGAAACTTACAGAATACTGAGAGGCCTGGATAGAATGGATGTGGAGAAGATGTTTCCACCAGGACAGACTAGGACCTGAGGGCACAGACTCAGAGTGAAGGGATGACCCTTTAGAACTGAAATGAGGAGAAAGTTCTTCAGCCAGAGGGTGGTGAATCTGCAGAACTCATTACTGCAGAAGGCTGTGGAGGCTAAGTGAATTTTTTAAAGACAGAGATAGATAGGTTCTTGATTGGTCAAGCGAGAAGGCAGGAGAATGGGGTTGAGAAACATATCAACCATGATTGAATGGTGGAGCAGACTCAATGGGCCAAATGGCCTAATTTTGCTCCTGTACTTTATGGTTTTATGATCATATCTACTATAATAGCAGAGCAAGCTTGATGGGCTGAATGGCACACTCCTGCTCTTATGTCCCATGATCCTCTGACATACCCCAAAACAAGTGATACAAGTGTAATCATGGGAAATTCGGATTGAGATAAGATGGTAATGATAAAATGGTAATGAAAAATGATAATGCAAGTAAATAAGTGCTTTTTTGCATAAACATATTTGGGGAAAAATGTCTTAATCAAATGTTGGTGTCAAAAATTAGCATGATAAAGTTGTGGTCAATAAGTAAATTAAATAACGGTGAAAGTTTTAAGTATGAAGAGAAGTGAAAGAAGGAGTTTATGTAGATAATAAAATAAAGGGGCTACATGTAGAATACAGAGCTAGATTTAATGGAAATATGAGATAATGAGATCACAAGTGTCTGAAGGCACTAAAAATTGTCAGGTCGCAGAAACCAAAAGAGGTCACTGAGAAAGTAAAGACATGAGTAATGTTTCCTGGCTTACATGAGCAATTTTACAAAATTTCATGAGAGGACAAAACTGTGTCAATGGGGTTGGAAGATGGGGAAATGCTGCACATCTGTTTCTCAAGAAGATTAAAAAGTTGGCAGTTTGCCTATTTTGTCAGTGGTAGGAAAATTACTGACTACTAACTCATTTGTAAGTGGCAGAACAACTCAAAGATAGTCAACACAAACTTATAAAAACCACGCCCCTTTGTCTATGCTGATAAGAATGCTTTGTATGAATAGCAGAAAGCAAGTAACGGAACGATGCAGCTGAAACTGACTTTCAAAAAGCCTATGACATTGCACTATGTCTAAAAATAAATAATTCACATTTAGATAATGTTTTAAGACGCCTCAAATTGTTTGTGCGGCAATGTTTGTTTTAACTTGGAAAGACAAAGCAACGAAGGTTACACTCCCTCAAAGTTCCCACAAACAGCGAATGGAGTAATTAACCCAATATTTTCCTTGCTTTCTGGAGGAGAACAAGATAGGACACCAATGAAAGGTCCCTCCTTTGTGTTGGAATACTGCTATGGGACCTATTACATGAGGCTTTTCCTCTTTTCCAAGCCCTTGAAGATAGAAGCCAAAACATTGAACTAGACAATGTTATTAGGGCTAAAGAGATCATAGGGTATGGGGAGGAAGCAGAAATAGGGAACTGAGTTGGATGATCAGCCATGATCATGTTGAATGGCGAAGCAGGTTCAAGGGGCTGAGGGGTCTATTTCTGCTCTGAGTTTCTATTGGTCTAGATTGTCAACTCCTATGTTATGCCCAAATCTTTTGCAACTCATGCTTAAACCCTTTTGATCAAAATGCTGTCTCTGCTATTGCACAGGACTCCTTCTAAATGTCACAAATGAGAAACTCGTTGACTACAATAGCAAAGAACAATTCCTCCTCATGCTGGTCTATTACGTTACAGTTGGACCAGTAGCAGTTTGCAAATGATGATTTTCAGTCCATAGGTTTAATTCCTAAAGTGCCAGGATTGTGTTCCAAATTCCTTCACAGTAAATACAGTAATTATTTCTGATTTACATTCGTTAACATGGTGGCAAACCTTGCACTTAATTTGCACACAGTGAACTCCAGATACAGGAAATGAGATGAACGGCCAGTTAATTTGGGATTCTGAAGAAGAGACATACTTGACTTGAAACATTAACTCTGCTTTCTTCCACAGCTGCTGCCAGACCAGCTGAGTTTCACCAGCAACTTCTGTTTTGTTTCATATTTCCAGCATCTGCAGTATTTTGCTTTTATTAGCCAGTTTTCCTTCTTGCTGATGGTTGAGGGGAGAATAAAACAAAGAACTGTGGAGAATGGTCCAGTTCAGTTTCATTTACAAAACACTAGAAATAGGAATGGGAGCGGCTATTTGGTCCCCTTGAGTTTGCTTCACCATTTAATATGGTTGATTTTTTGCTTCAGCCCCACTGTTTCACCCAATCTCCAAATCCCATTAAATAATGAAAATGAGGATGAATGCTAATGCGCTTATCAAAACCCTAGTCACATTTGAGACCCTCATTTTAATTCCTGATATGAATCTTTCAAGACAACAAGGTGCAGGGCTGGATGAACACAGCAGGCCAAGCAGCATCATAGGAGCAGAGAGGCTGACGAATGTAGGTTACGTGGAACAATCCCTCTTCCGTACCTACAACGGCCCTAAACCCCACCTCTTCCTCCGTTACATTGATGACTGTATCGGCGCCGCCTCGTGCTCCCACGAGGAGCTCGAACAGTTCATACACTTCACTAACACCTTCCACCCCAACCTTAAGTTTACCTGGACCATCTCTAACACCTCTCTCCCCTTCCTGGACCTCTCTGTCTCCATATCGGGCAACCACCTAGAAACCGATATTCATTTCAAGCCCACCGACTCCCACAGCTACCTAGAATACTCCTCCTCCCACCCACCTTCCTGCAAAAATGCTATCCCCTATTCCCAATTCCTTCGCCTCCGCCGCATCTGCTCCCAGGATGAGGCATTCCACTCCCGTACATCTCAGTTGTCCTCGTTTTTCAAGGACCGTAACTTCCCCTCCTCGGTGGTCGAGAACGCCCTCAACCGTGTCTCCCACATCTCCCGCACCTCATCCCTCACACCCCGTCCACGCAATAAGAACCAAAAAAGAATCCCCCTCGTCCTCACGTACCACCCCACCAACCTCCGGATCCAACGCATCATCCTCCGACACTTCCGCCATCTGCAATCCGACCCCACCACCAAAGACATCTTTCCCTCCCCACCCTTATCTGCTTTCCGGAGGGACAACTCTCTCCGTGACTCCCTTGTCCGCTCCACACTCCCCTCCAGCTCCACCACACCCGGCACTTTTCCCTGCAACCGCAGGAAGTGCTACACCTGCCCCCATACCTCCTCCCTCACCCCCATCCCAGGCCCCAAGAAGACTTTCCACATCAAGCAGATGTTCACCTGCACATCTGCCAATGTGGTATACTGCATCCGCTGTACCCGGTGTGGCTTCCTCTACATCGGGGAAACCAAGCGGAGGCTCGGGGACCGCTTTGCAGAACACCTACGCTCGGTTCGCAATAAACAACTGCACCTCCCAGTCGCGAACCATTTCAACTCCCCCTCCCATTCCTCAGACGACATGTCCATCCTGGGCCTCCTGCAGTGCCACAACGATGCCACCCGAAGGTTGCAGGAACAGCAACTCATATTCCGCTTGGGAACCCTGCAGCCCAATGGTATCAATGTGGATTTCACAAGTTTCAAAATCTCCCCTCCCCCTACCGCATCCCAAAACCAGTCCAGCTCGTCCCTGCCTCCCTAACCTGTTCTTCCTCCCACCTATCCCCTCCTCCCACCTCAAGCCGCACCTCCATCTCCTACCGACCAACCTCATCCCGCCCCCTTGACCTGTCCGTCCTCCCTGGACTGACCTATCCCCTTCCTAACTCCCTACCTACACTCACCTTTACTGGCCCCATCCCCGCCTCTTCGACCTGTTTGTTTCCTCTCCTCTATCCCTCTTCTATCCACCTCCCACTCTCTCCCTATTTATTTCAAAACCCCCTTCCCCTCCCCCTTTTCTGATGAAGGGTCTAGGCCCGAAACGTCAGCCTCTCTGCTCCTATGATGCTGCTTGGCCTGCTGTATTCATCCAGCCCTGCACCTTGTTGTCTCTGAGTAGAATTGGGAGTTCAGATTGTGGATCCTACGAAGAATAAAAAACAGGAGAGGTCCTTTGCAGGTCTGGGAGAGCGAGGCTCTGAGCTGGGGTAGGCTTGATTGTCGTGCCTGGAGATGCCGGCGCATTGCTGCAAGTGTGTGAACGTTGGGAGAGGGGACTGAGTCAGAGGGAAGGGGGAGGGGAGGAATGTTCCAGAGGGCCATGGGTATCCCTGAGTTGGTGCTTCTTGTGTTCCCTGATGCCTGAAAGGAAAAGCAAAAGTTTCTTGATAGCACGTCGAATGATAAAAATGGTTCACCCTGTTCCTCACGGCTAACAACAATAAATTCCTTGCTCTCCTTTGTGTCGCTGTGTCTCAGTGTTCGAGGTCTGAAGTCTGTTATTTGACTTTCTATAGGTTTAGGTTACAGATCACGTGAGCCCTGTTTCCAGGCAAAATTAGTTATGATCATTATTTCCCATTCCAGCACGTCCTTACTTTATAGGAGACTGTTTTTAAAATATAAACATCACTTGAAGTCTCACATTTGCTCAGACTGTATCTGCCTACTGTGTACAGTTTTGGTCTCCTTATAAAAATATAAGAACTACGAGCAGGAGTAGGCCATTCAGCCCCTCAAGCCTGCTCCATAATTTAATATGATCATGGCTGATCACACTCAGCCTCAACTTCACTTTCCTGCCCATTCACCCTAACCCTTTTACCCGTTACTAATTAAAAATCTATATCCTCCTTAAATGTACTCAATGTCCCAGTGTCCACTGCACTTTGAAGGAGTGAATTCCACAGATTCATGACCCTTTGAGAGAAGTAATTTCTCCTCACCTCTGTTTTAAATCTACCATGCCTTAGCATAGGTTCCCGTTCCGCCCATTGAGTCACACTGACCCTCCGAAGAGCATCCCACCCAGACCCAAACTCCTACCCTATCCTCACAATCCTACATTTATGCCTCATTCCACCCAGCCCACACCCCGAGTCACTATGGACAATTTAGCACAGCCAATCCACCTAACCTGCACTCCTTTGGACTAATACACTCTAGATTTACCACATGAGGAACATCCACTCTACACCTACATTGTCAATCCCTTTTAGTGTGCTATCCATATCTTAGAGACAACAATTAGATCTCCTCTCATTCTTTTAAACCCCAGAGAGTACAGGCCTAAACTGCTCAATCTCTCTTTAAAAGACAAACCCCTTATCTCTGGAGTCAACTGAGTGAAGCTCTAAGGAAGAATATACACACACACCATTCTGAGGAAGAGTCACCGGACCCGAAACATTAACTCTGTTTTCTCCTCCACAGATGCTGCCAGACCTGCTGAGCTTTTCCAGCAACTTTGTTTTTGTTCCTGATTTACAGCATCTGCAGTTCTTTTGGTTTTTCTAAGGAAGAATATGTTTGCCACAGAGTAATGGAGATTCACCTGATTAATCCCTGGGAAGTGGGGATCGATCTAAGAGGAGAGATTGAGGAAACTGAGCCTTTATTCTCAAGCATTTAGAAGGAAGAGAGATAATCTAGGGAACAGTGTCAGAATAAAAAGGAATATCATTTAAAACTGGGATGGGAAGAAATTTCTTCACTCGAATCTTTGGAATTCACTACCTGAAAGGACTTTGGAAGCTCATCATTGAACAGTTCAAGAAAAACATTGATAGGTGTTGATGGCCAATGACACCAAGGGACAGGGAGGTAGTGCAGGAAAGTAGCACTGAACTAGATGATGAGTGGCTATCAGTAAGGAGAAAGTGCTGGGGAAGCTGAAAGGTCTGGAGGAGGAGAAATCACCTGGACAAGATGGACTACATCCCAGCATTCTGAAGGACAAACCGAGATTGTAAAGGCACTGGTGGTGATCTTTCAGGAATCACTGGAGTCAGGGAGGTCCCAGAGGACTGGAAAATGGCTAATGTAAACCCCCTGTTTAAGAAGGGAAGGAGGCAGAAGACAGGAAGTTATAGGCTGGCTAGCCTGACCTCAGTCATTGTAAGATTTTAGTGTTCATTATTAAGAATGAGATTGCAGAGTACTTACTTACTTACTTACTTACAGAGTCTGCTAAATAAGATAAGAGGCCATGGTTTTAGGGACAAGGTACTGGCTTGGGTAGAGGATTGGCTGACAGGCAGAAAGCAGAGAATGGGAGTACAGGGGTCTTTTTCAGGATGGAAGCCAGTGACTATGGAGTTCCACAGGGGTCCTTACAGGGACCACAATCATTCATGTCATACAATAACGATCAAAACGAAGGAACTGAAAGCATTGTTGCTAAGTTTGCAGCTGACACAAAGATAGGTGGAGGGACAGGTAGTGTTGAGGAACCAGGGGGGTTGCAAAAGGATTTGGACAGGCTAAGAAAGTGGACAAAGTGGTAAATGAAATACAATGTGGGAAAGTGTGAGGTGATGCACTTTGGTAGGAAGTATAGAGGCATTAAATATTTTCTAAATGGCGAAAGGCTTCAGAAATCTGAAGCACAAAGGGGCTTGGGAATCCTAGTTCATGATTAACTTAAGGTTAACATGCAGGTTCAGTTCGCAGTTAGGAAGGCAAAAGCAATGTTAGCATTAATTTCAAGAGGGCTAGAATACAACAGCAGAGCTGTACTGCTGAGGCTGCATAAGGCTCTGGTCGGACTGCATTTGGAATATTGTGAGCAGTTTTGGGCCCCATTATGTAAGGAAAGAAGTTCTGGTGTTGGAGAAGGTCCAGAGAAGGTTTACAAGAATGATCCTGGGGATGAAGGGCTTGTCATATGAGGAGCAGTTGAGAACTCAATGGAGTTTAGAAAGACATGCCTATGGATCTGATTGAAACTTACAGAATACTGAGAGGCCTGGATAGAATGGATGTGGAGAAGATGTTTCCACCAGGACAGACTAGGACCTGAGGGCACAGACTCAGAGTGAAGGGATGACCCTTTAGAACTGAAATGAGGAGAAAGTTCTTCAGCCAGAGGGTGGTGAATCTGCAGAACTCATTACTGCAGAAGGCTGTGGAGGCTAAGTGAATTTTTTAAAGACAGAGATAGATAGGTTCTTGATTGGTCAAGCGAGAAGGCAGGAGAATGGGGTTGAGAAACATATCAACCATGATTGAATGGTGGAGCAGACTCAATGGGCCAAATGGCCTAATTTTGCTCCTGTACTTTATGGTTTTATGATCATATCTACTATAATAGCAGAGCAAGCTTGATGGGCTGAATGGCACACTCCTGCTCTTATGTCCCATGATCCTCTGACATACCCCAAAACAAGTGATACAAGTGTAATCATGGGAAATTCGGATTGAGATAAGATGGTAATGATAAAATGGTAATGAAAAATGATAATGCAAGTAAATAAGTGCTTTTTTGCATAAACATATTTGGGGAAAAATGTCTTAATCAAATGTTGGTGTCAAAAATTAGCATGATAAAGTTGTGGTCAATAAGTAAATTAAATAACGGTGAAAGTTTTAAGTATGAAGAGAAGTGAAAGAAGGAGTTTATGTAGATAATAAAATAAAGGGGCTACATGTAGAATACAGAGCTAGATTTAATGGAAATATGAGATAATGAGATCACAAGTGTCTGAAGGCACTAAAAATTGTCAGGTCGCAGAAACCAAAAGAGGTCACTGAGAAAGTAAAGACATGAGTAATGTTTCCTGGCTTACATGAGCAATTTTACAAAATTTCATGAGAGGACAAAACTGTGTCAATGGGGTTGGAAGATGGGGAAATGCTGCACATCTGTTTCTCAAGAAGATTAAAAAGTTGGCAGTTTGCCTATTTTGTCAGTGGTAGGAAAATTACTGACTACTAACTCATTTGTAAGTGGCAGAACAACTCAAAGATAGTCAACACAAACTTATAAAAACCACGCCCCTTTGTCTATGCTGATAAGAATGCTTTGTATGAATAGCAGAAAGCAAGTAACGGAACGATGCAGCTGAAACTGACTTTCAAAAAGCCTATGACATTGCACTATGTCTAAAAATAAATAATTCACATTTAGATAATGTTTTAAGACGCCTCAAATTGTTTGTGCGGCAATGTTTGTTTTAACTTGGAAAGACAAAGCAACGAAGGTTACACTCCCTCAAAGTTCCCACAAACAGCGAATGGAGTAATTAACCCAATATTTTCCTTGCTTTCTGGAGGAGAACAAGATAGGACACCAATGAAAGGTCCCTCCTTTGTGTTGGAATACTGCTATGGGACCTATTACATGAGGCTTTTCCTCTTTTCCAAGCCCTTGAAGATAGAAGCCAAAACATTGAACTAGACAATGTTATTAGGGCTAAAGAGATCATAGGGTATGGGGAGGAAGCAGAAATAGGGAACTGAGTTGGATGATCAGCCATGATCATGTTGAATGGCGAAGCAGGTTCAAGGGGCTGAGGGGTCTATTTCTGCTCTGAGTTTCTATTGGTCTAGATTGTCAACTCCTATGTTATGCCCAAATCTTTTGCAACTCATGCTTAAACCCTTTTGATCAAAATGCTGTCTCTGCTATTGCACAGGACTCCTTCTAAATGTCACAAATGAGAAACTCGTTGACTACAATAGCAAAGAACAATTCCTCCTCATGCTGGTCTATTACGTTACAGTTGGACCAGTAGCAGTTTGCAAATGATGATTTTCAGTCCATAGGTTTAATTCCTAAAGTGCCAGGATTGTGTTCCAAATTCCTTCACAGTAAATACAGTAATTATTTCTGATTTACATTCGTTAACATGGTGGCAAACCTTGCACTTAATTTGCACACAGTGAACTCCAGATACAGGAAATGAGATGAACGGCCAGTTAATTTGGGATTCTGAAGAAGAGACATACTTGACTTGAAACATTAACTCTGCTTTCTTCCACAGCTGCTGCCAGACCAGCTGAGTTTCACCAGCAACTTCTGTTTTGTTTCATATTTCCAGCATCTGCAGTATTTTGCTTTTATTAGCCAGTTTTCCTTCTTGCTGATGGTTGAGGGGAGAATAAAACAAAGAACTGTGGAGAATGGTCCAGTTCAGTTTCATTTACAAAACACTAGAAATAGGAATGGGAGCGGCTATTTGGTCCCCTTGAGTTTGCTTCACCATTTAATATGGTTGATTTTTTGCTTCAGCCCCACTGTTTCACCCAATCTCCAAATCCCATTAAATAATGAAAATGAGGATGAATGCTAATGCGCTTATCAAAACCCTAGTCACATTTGAGACCCTCATTTTAATTCCTGATATGAATCTTTCAAGACAACAAGGTGCAGGGCTGGATGAACACAGCAGGCCAAGCAGCATCATAGGAGCAGAGAGGCTGACGAATGTAGGTTACGTGGAACAATCCCTCTTCCGTACCTACAACGGCCCTAAACCCCACCTCTTCCTCCGTTACATTGATGACTGTATCGGCGCCGCCTCGTGCTCCCACGAGGAGCTCGAACAGTTCATACACTTCACTAACACCTTCCACCCCAACCTTAAGTTTACCTGGACCATCTCTAACACCTCTCTCCCCTTCCTGGACCTCTCTGTCTCCATATCGGGCAACCACCTAGAAACCGATATTCATTTCAAGCCCACCGACTCCCACAGCTACCTAGAATACTCCTCCTCCCACCCACCTTCCTGCAAAAATGCTATCCCCTATTCCCAATTCCTTCGCCTCCGCCGCATCTGCTCCCAGGATGAGGCATTCCACTCCCGTACATCTCAGTTGTCCTCGTTTTTCAAGGACCGTAACTTCCCCTCCTCGGTGGTCGAGAACGCCCTCAACCGTGTCTCCCACATCTCCCGCACCTCATCCCTCACACCCCGTCCACGCAATAA
>NW_025971154.1:0-11043 GCF_021869965.1 Rhincodon typus | reverse complement strand
TATCATTTATCACAAGGGGAGCTGAATACAAAAGTAAGGAGGTTATGTTAAAATATACAGACACTAACAAGGAATTAAATGTGCTAGAGGCCTTTCAGAGGAGGTTTGTTGGACTAATGCCTGTAATTGATGCATTGTTTTACATGGAAAGATAGGACAGATTAGGCCTGTAGGATTAGAGTTTGGAAGAGTAAAAGGAATTGATTGAAACAAAGAAAATCCTGAGGATACTTGACAAAATAAATGTGGAGAAGACTGCTCCTTGCTCTTTATTTAATTATATGAAGTCTTTCAGATTTTCTTGATTATATCTGTCATTACATTGTTGTATTCTTTCTTTGCTTTCCCAATTACTTTTTCCTCACTTCACTCCTCCATAATTGAGGATCTTTTCACAGATGATCAACCATTACTAATGAAAAATCAGTCGTCTCCTGCTTTAAATTTGGTTAATTCCCTGACATCGACCACACTCTAGGGTAGTGATAGCCATAGATTCACAGCCTTTTAAGTAAAGTAATTTCTCCTCATCTGTTCCCATTATCCTAAAACTATTACCTCTCATTCAAGTGCCCTACATGAGAAACATCATCTCTTCATCCATTTTGTCAATCCTCTCTAGCATTTTATATACTGCAATTTGATGTCCTCTCAATCTTCTAAACTCCAAAGAGTATAAGCCTAAACAGTTCAATCTCTCAAGACAAACCCCTCATCTCTGGAATTAACCTAATGAACCTCCTCAGAACTGCCTCCAATACAATTATATTCCTGCTCAACTGAGGGGACCAAAATTGTAAGCAATACTTCAGATTATGGTGTCGTGGATTCCCTGTACAATTCTTGGAACTAGAGGTTCAAATTTAGGCCAGGCATTCATATCCAAATTTTTTATTCAACTGTCTCATTCTATTAAGGGTCTCTGATGAAAATGTGCAAGTGTCTGCAACTAGAAGATCAGAGCATATGACAAGTATATGATTGGGCTAGAAAGTAATGATCCCCCGATGATCCATTACCTTACCCTTTCTACTTAGACTCACAGTTGAAGAATAGTTACTTCAGTGAAATGTAGGGATAAACATGCTGCCTGTTGAATTAAATCTCCTGTGAGTCAACATCAGAAGGAGAGGGTTACCTGGATTTTCTTAAAATACAGGCAGTTAGCTGAAGGATACGTCTAGACTTCTGAGCTTTGCTGATCCAAGGATGACTACTATGGATCCTAACAGATTTTCCAGGGTGAGAGTATGTTCTTTCCTTTCACTCTTGGTGATGAGTAATGGACATGTCTGGCCTGAGCAGAGAAGTGGCTGAGTTCCAGGGCAAGGACTAATCCTCCACCACCCCACTCCACTCAGACTGCATGAGATTGGATTTCTCTTAAACTAATGGGGAGTCCTCCTCTGCTATGAAGATAGCTGTTATGCCTGTTTTGAAGACATCTTGAAAATCAGGTCATTAGAAGAAGGAAGGTCTGGGAACTGTCATGTCAGGATCTCCAATCCTGGAACTGCTGTGTCCTCCCCTTTATACAACATCACTTTTTTTTTGAGTATATAGTGTCCATGTCTCAGCCTATATTTTTAAAGAAGCCTCACTCCATTCCCATTGTGAAGAGCAGCAGATGATCCACACACAAAAACCAAAAGAACTGCGGATGCTGTAAATCAGGAACAAAAAAAAAGTTGCTGGAAAAGCTCAGCAGGTCTGGCAGCATCTGTGAAGGAAAAAAGAGTTAACATTTCGGGTCCGGTCACCCTTCCTCAGAACTGATGGTGACTGGGAAAACATCAGTTTATATGCAGAAAATAGAGAGGTGGGTGGGGTAGGAAATAAATGTTAGGATAGAACCCAAAGACAGAAAGACAGTTGGACAGACAAAGGAATTGCTAACAATCAGGCTGGGAGGGTGAATTGTTGAGCCCTTGGGACTCAGTATTGAGTTCAATAATTTTAGGGCCTAAACTCTCCCATGTCCCAGCCCCCACCCCACACACCAGGCCTTGTTACCACATTGCCTGCCATCACACACCCCCTGTTGTTAGTCACTAACAGTCCCCATTAACAACTATTCACCCTCCCAGCCTGATCGTTAGCAACTCCTTTGTCTGTCCAACTGTCTTTCTCTCTCTTTGGGTTTTATCCTAACGTTTACTCTCTACCCCACCCACCTCTCTATTTTCTGCATATAAACTGACGTTTTCCCAGCCACCATCAGTTCTGAGGAAGGGTCACCGGACCCGAAATGTTAACTCTGTTTTTTCCCTCACAGATGCTGCCAGACCTGAGCTTTTCCAGCAACTTTGTGTGAGATCATCCACACATGTTTGATCCTGCATTTCTTAAGGTTAGCAGATGCAAACAGCATAGTTTGGATTCATTTCCCTAAGAACATAGAGTAAAAAGAGTTAATAGACGGGTTTGAGAATCTACACTCCAACAGTCATTGGCTACAAAATTGGCTGTAGCTGTATTGTTTACTATAGCAACCACAGCGAGCTACATAGAGGTGACCTTGCTGCACCATGACAACTAAGTCCAAAAAAACTTTGACCTTTTTATACTAACAATAGATTTCAACATGAGTGAGCAGACAGCATTAATTAGTACCTGCTAACACAGACAGTAATTACCATAAAGGAATCAATATTAATGACGCTAACTGTACACCTTTAAGATACAGCAAAATGGTTTAATCAGTCTACTAACCCTTTTAAAATGCAAACAGAAAATATTAAATAATGGTGGAGTAATATGTATAATATTTCTTGAGATTTTATTACTGGCTAGAAATTACTGTTAATGTTAACAAATGAACATTTAACACATTTGTACAGCATTCATTGTTCTCTATGGAAGCATTAATCCAGTGGGCAGAGGAATGTGCCTTAAGCATCTATCCACTAATTATACCAGTTAATAACTTCTACCTGTATATATTATTCATCTATCACTGCTTAGGTTCATATCATCATGAATTGTGTTCTCCAGCTGAATTTCCACTAACAGATTCTGGTACATTAGGAGCGTTGCAGTAGCTGATAATGGGGAAATCACCACTATATCACACACGGTTTTCTACATACTTATAATGCTGACCTAGTGATGCCTATCAATTGTTAAATATTTTTTACAATTTTACCTAAACTACTCTTCCTCACAAGTGAGGACACTTACATAACTTACATAAATGAATAAATATGATCCAAAACCACAGATCACATTAGCTAATTTTATTCAGTTTCTTGACTTATGTTTTTACAGATTAGTAAGTGTTTCCTTTCAGTACTTGAGAATTCCATCCTATTGACCATATCATTAGTGCTTACATGGATTGCATAGACTCAAAAGCAGGAGCCCATCACTACATTGTCTAAAGATAATCTAAACTTTCCCCTTCTTCTGTCTCTTTGGTGCTCGTTGAAATCTACTTTCTTCTTACTCTAGGCTGTGGCATGTTTTACTGAGAATAGTTAGTTAAATCATCATTACCACTTCCACAAGCTCTGCCTTTGTCTAATCAAAGAGAAATGGCTGTCAGAACCCTTTAGTGCTATTTGATGTATCGTTTTAACCCTACAGTAAGATTAACAATTAAAAAGAACTCCTAGCATAGCCAGCTTGACGTTGATGAATACAATCTAAATAACTCTGCTATCAGTCAGTCAACATATTTGCTTAATAATCCTCCTTTTCTCTCGACACTGTTCAGTTACAAGTTTGTTAATGCTGTGCTGACGACTTACACATCTCAATCCTTTGAATTAAATTGGTACTGCTAAAACAATAATTGCTGAATTTCTCAAGCAATTGTAGCTCTGTTTGTTTCAACTTCTTTTTTTCTACTTGCAATCAGCTAAATCCCAAAATAGTATTACCAAGCAATGCTTTGACATACATTTCTGAAGCGAGTCACAATTTGACACTAGCAAAGCAGTTGATATGTACAGTAGAGCTGCACTTTCACTCACTTGTCTGTCTTTTTAAAAGTTGCGCTATGGATACCAGCTGATATCTAGGATCTTGCTGGAGTGACCATTCTTCACTTGTGAGTCTATACAATGATTGCTCACAGATACTCAACACTGGAATCATATTAAAACCATGAATACAAATATTAAAGCTAAGCTGAAGCCTATCCTCATCTGTGATTCTCACATACACATTTTCAAACTGTATTATTCATTAATGCTCAGGAGCAGGAACCCTGTCTGATTTGTCTCTTCCTGAGCCATGGAGCATTGAAGGAAATTATTGCAGTTGGTAACCTGTCTGAGGCCAGTTCTCCAGAAAGACTGGAGATCGAGCCTGGAACTTTTGCAGATTGATTGGCTCAAGCACATGGTAACTGAGTAAAAGCTGATCAAGAGCCTCAAAGATGCTGGTACAGCCTGAAAAACGCTGACAACTGAAACTGATCCTGAATACGGGCAATACATTTAGTTACACCGCAAGTGTCAGGAGTTAGGGGATTGTCATTATTTACCCAGAATTCCAGCATATGTGTAATGGATGCAAATATCTATCTTCACTTCTCAGTTGGTGCCTGCACCCACCTCCCTAACCCAGTACACATCTGATCAATTCCTCTCCAATAGCCAATGTTTTTGCCTTATCTTCCTTGGTGTTTCTGTACTGTTGAAGTCCCAATTAAATCATCTCTCATTGTATCAAAAACAAGTACGGTGGTTGCAGGAAAGAAATAAAAACAAAATGCTGAGCAGGTTGGGCAATCTTGGTGGACAGAGAAGCAGAGTTAAGAGTAGAAATTTTCTACTACCTTTTCCACTGCACAGGCACAAGGAAGAATGTTTGAAAAATATCGCGAGAATTGAGAAATCAAGAATTTTTTTGATTTCCTTTTTTTTTTCCCCTTAGTGTTTAAATAGCAAGCCAGAAGTGATCCACCTCAGCCTCGTCCATTGGTCCCTAGCATTATAGATACCAGTCTTCAGCCAATTTGATTCATTTCACATGACGTCAAGAAATGGTTGGAGACACTGGATACTGCAAAGGCTGTGAACATTTTGGCAATAGTCCTGAAGGCTTGTGCTACAGAACTTGCTGCTCCTCTCTCCAAGTTGTTCTGGTACAGTTACAACATTGACATCTGCCTGACAATGTGGAAATTGCCCAGGTATGTTCTGTACCTAAAAAGCAGGACATGTCCAACCCAGCAAATTACCACCCCATCCGTCTACTCTCTCTCTCATCAATAGAGTGATAGAACATGTCATCACCGTGCTATGAAGGCATCACTGAGCAGGTTATTGCTCAGTTTGGGTTCCACCAGGGCCACACAGCTCCTAACCTCATTACAGCCTTGGTTCAAACATAGACAAAAGAACTGAATTCCAGAGGTGAGGTGAGAGTGACAGCCCTTGACAGCAAGGCTTCCATCTGGAAGGACAGGGACAGCAGATACATGGGAACAGCCCTGCAATCCACTCACCATTCTGACTTGGAAATATATCGTCACTCCTTCACTGTCGCTGAGTCAAATTCTCTCAAACAATCTGGTTTCCTCATGAGGCCAACAAGGGCATGACAATTCAGAGACCAGAAAGTGGGTCTCAGTGAGGTTCTATCAGGAGCAATGAGTTGGGTTTGCATTTCCTTTCTTACTTCCATTCGGTTATATGGCAAGCAGCCCTTAGTCAGTCAAAATCATTGGTGTACCTGGTAACATCTGTACCCCATGAACTTTTTCTGTTGACATATCAGTGCTTCTTTGTCCATATGATTGTACATGTGATATCTTCAGCTGACTTCACCTTCAAGTAATCAGCACTTTCTAGCCCCTCCTGACCATTCAAGTCACAGCAGCAGCAGGAGTCATTAAGACAGGGCAGTAACATTGCATGGCACTGAGGTCAGATGTTGTTCAGTGCCATGCAGGGCATCATGATAGAAAGCAGGTTGGCAGCACTCCTGAGGCATTTTTTTTTAAACTTTTCGAACATCACTTAGCCTTTAATGTTTCAGTGTTTGCATAGACTGCTAAATTGCCCTGATCATTTTATAGAAGCGTTTAACCTGAGAGAGACAGTGCTCTGTACAGTTTTTCTTGGCTGAGCTATGAGGGAGTATGGAGTTGTGAACTTCCCCTGGTACACCTTCTAGCCTTGAATGGCAATGCACTCCATTGAAGATTGAAAGATAATGAAGTGTTGTCTGCATTGATATGTGGAACATCACTGATACTGTTCTCTCACTCACAAGATGCGTTTAACTATGAATGATCTGTACTGGGCAAGACCTTTCATAGTTTGCTTCAGTAATGTCCCCTAGGGAAGGAAGTCTGACCTTCCTATCTGGTCAGGTCATCATATGATTCCAGACAGCAATGTGCTTGACTCTTAACTGTCCCTTGAAATGGAAGCCACTTGTTTGTATCAAACCACTGAAGTCTCTAAGAAATCAAACTGGATGGATCACCTGGCATCAAACTAGGTACCAAAAAATGGTAAACTGCTCATTTAATCCCTCTGGCAGGTTTTTAGATAATGATGCAGGTAAAGAATTGCAGGCCATACAACATCATTGAATTGAGGTGAAAAATTTCAACCTGCAAATGCAACAGCATAATACAAATGTTACTGATTGTATTGTTAGTGCTGTCTGGTTGAAACAAATGTGCAGAAAATTCCTGTGGCATACACTGATTTGTAGATAGGGATGGTGCTATCCAGGATGGACAAACATAAAACCCTAGGATGAATTTCCTCATTTGTTGGCAAAGTATTTTTTTGGTGAGATTCATGATGGGTGTTCCATCATAACGCATGTCAACTTTTCTCATATGATGGTCTACTCTTAAGCTTGTTAATTAATGACAACTCAGCCCTATTAATCATGTGAAGTGCTGCTTACCAATGTCCTTGTAGTGGCTTGCTGGGTCTTACTAGTGCCTGCATAAGAGAAGAGAGGGAACTAGTTGTGCAAAAGGACTAAAAACCTGTTCAGGATAACAGTGAGTTAGCATGTACTGGACAGCAGTACAGACCAGCACAATAAAGCTCACTCGACTGAAGAATTGGTCAGTGCATTGAGGATAGGAGTTGGGAAGTCATGTTGTGGCTGTACAGGACATTAGTGAGGCCACTTTTGGAATACTGCATCCAATTCTGGTCTCCCTGCTGGAGGAAAGATGATGTTAAACTTGAAAGCATTCAGAAAAGATTTACAAAGATGTTGCCTCGGTTGGAGGGTTTGAGCTAAAGGGAGAGGCTGAATAGCTGAGGCTTTTCTCTCTGGAGCATCAGAGGGTAAGGATTGACCTTATTGGGGTTTATAAAATCACGAGGGGCATGGATGGGATGAATAGCCCAAGTCTTTTTCCCAGGGTAGGGGAGTCCAAAACTAGAGGGGCATAGGTTTAAGGTAAGGGGGAGAGATTTAAATGGGACCTAAAGGGCAACTTTTTCACACAGTGGTGCATTTATGGAATGAGCTGCCAGAGGAAATGATGGAGGCTGGTACAATTACAATATTTAAAAGGCATCTGGATGGGTATATGAATGGGAGGGATTCAGAAGAAATATGGGTTAAACGCTGGCAAATAGGACTAGATCAATTTAGGATATCTGATCAGCATGGGCAAGCTGGATCAAAGGGTCTGTTTCCATGCTGCATAGCTCTATGGCTCTATGACTGATTGCTCAGGGAGGTTACCTTCAGCATTTTCCTCATACAGGATGAAGACCATAACATCTGCCACCCTGTTGTTGGTTTTCACCCTCTTCGCCCAGTGATGAGAGATTCTTTTCCTGCCATGACAAAGGAAGGGATGCATATGATGGAAGTGGATGGAAAATTTGTTAGGCCTTAATTATTCGTATTTGTTAATGCAGAGAGAAAGTCATATATTCAAACTTGTGGATGACACAGCCAGCATTGTAAACAACATAGATGATAGTATAAATTACAAAGGGATATTGATAAGTGAATGGGCAAAACTGGTGGATGGAATTCAGTATAAGCAAGTGTGATGTTATCCATCCAGACTTGGGGTGTTCAGGTGCGTAGATATTTAAAATGTCAGGAGCAGGTGCAGAAGCAAGTCAGGAAGGCTAGAGAACTGGAGTACAAAGATGCAGAAGTGATGCCGCAGTTACACAAAACCCTGGTTAGACCCGACTCTGGGTACTGTGGTTAAATCTGGGCACCATACCTTAGGAAGGATATTTTGACTTTGGAGGAAGTACAACGTAGATTTACAAGAATTATACCTGGACTTTAGGGGTTAAGTTATGAGAAGCGATATACAAATTAGGCCTCTTTTCTCTAGAATTTAGAAAATTAAGGAGTGATTTGTTTGAAGCCTCCAGCTATTAACAGGAAAAGACAGGGCATATAAAGAAAAAGTATTTCCACTGGTTGGGCATTCTAGAGCCAGGGGTCATTGGTCTGGCCCTAATTCTCAGACTTTCAGGAGAGATGTTAGGAAGCATTTCTAGGGTGGCGGATGCAGGATCAGTTAAATCTGAGAGTTGTTATTTTGTTAAGCAAGTGTTAAGGGATATGGGCCAAAGACAGGGATATAGAGTAAGGCCACAGGTCAGCCATGATCTTATTGAATGGGGGAACAGGCTCAAGATTCTGATCCCTCACATGGCCCTTTTCAGCACGACTGAAACAGTGGTGACGCGGTGTGTGATTAAATTCAATGCAATAATTTCAGTGAATTCACAATAGTTTGCTCAAATTACAGCAAAAGTAATATTTGTGGTGAGGCAGTGACATAGAGGTAGTATCAGTGAGCTAGTAATCTCTAAGTGTTCCAGGAGTGTAAATTTGAATCCCCCATGGGTAAATGATGGAATTTGAATTCAATAAAAAAAACTAGTCTCATAGCAATCGTATAACCACTGTCGATTGTTGTAAAAGCCCATCCAGTTCCCAAATGTCCTTCAGCAACGGAATTTTTTTTCCTTTATTCATTAACGGGATGAGGGTGTCACTGGCTAGGCCAGCATTTATTGCCCATCCCTAATTGCCCAGAGGGCAGTTAAGAGTCAACCACATTGCTGTGGGTCTGGAGTCACATGTAGGCCGGACAAGGTAAGGATGGCAGTTTCCTTCCTTAAAAGGCATTAGTGAAACAGATGGGATTTTCTGACAATCGACAATGCATTCATGGTCATCATTAGATTCTTAATTCCAGATATTAAATTGGATTCAAATTCCATCATCTGCTGTGGTGGGATTCAAACCTGGGTCCTCAATGTTATCTGGGTCTCTGGATTAATAGTCCAGCAATAATACCACTAAGCCATCGCCTCCCCTAAATCTAATGTTCTCACCTAGTTTGTCCTAACAGTGATGCCAGACTCAAAAAAAAATGCCCCATTGAGCAGTAAAAATGGACAATAAATGTTGACTTAGCCAACAAAATATCCACATTCAATAAATAGGTAGAAGAAAACTGACATTTGAAATTGCAGGCAACATAGAAACTGACCATAAACAATGTTGATAAATATGTAAAGATAAATGTAGGACCCTTACAGTTCTTAAGACAGACATAGATAAATAGTTGATGAGTAAGGAGATCAAGGGTTACAGGGTGAAGGCAGGGCAATAAGGTTGAGAAACATATCATTCATGATTGAATGCAGAGCACAGCAGGGCAGAAAAGGCAGAATTGAAGGAAATTAGTATTAGTAAGAAAATGGTGCCGGGGAAAATAATGGTGCTAAAGGCTGTCAAATCACCAGGGGAAGATTATTTACACCCCAGAGTACTAAAAGAAATGTTGGATGCATTAGTGGTCATCTTTCAAAATTCTATAGACTCTAGAGCAGTTCCTAGAGGTTGGAGGGTGGTAACTGTAACCTCATTATTTAAAAAGAGCGACAGAGAAATAACAGAGAATTACAGGCTTGTGAGTGTAACATCAATAGTGGGGAAATGCTGAAGTCTATTACAAGACATAATAACAAAAGATTTGGAAAGCACTTACAGGATTGGACTAATCCAACATAGGTTTATGAAAGGCAAATCTACTGGAGTTTCTTGAGTATGCAACTGGAGAATAGATAAGGGAGAACCAGTGGATATAATGTATTTGGAGCTTAAAAAGCTTTTGATAACGTCCCTCAAGAGTTTAGTAGGCAAAGTTAAAGCATATTAAATAGAAATAATATATTAATATGGGTTGAAAATTAGTTGATTAAATAGGTCTTTTTTTTGAGTGGCTCATGGACTAGTAGTGAGGTACCACAAGATAAATGTTAGGTCCCTATCTATTTATTACATATGACTTAGATGAGAGAACTTAATTACAGACATGTATTACACTGGACTTTTAGTTTTCAGGTTTAAATATTATTTTTTTCTTGGGGCTATGTCACCGGCATTTATGTCCTATTAAAATATTGAGTGAAAGAATATTGCTGCATTTTTAATGTTTTCAACAAAAAATTATTTAAAGAAGCTGCCAGCTTGTGTAATCTGTGCAAGACAATCTGGAGCAAACTGGATTTTCTGACTTTCAGAAGTGAGCTGGAACTCACTTCTGAAGTGAGTCACCGTGCACAATTCCAGTCTCTGTATCACACTGGGAGTCACTGTCTTCAATGTACAGTTCCAGTTTCTGTACCTCAAGTGAGCCTTGGGGGAGGTGATGGCCTAATGGTATTATTGTTGAGCTGTTAATCCAGAGACCCCAGTAATATTTTGAGGACCTGTGTTCAAATCCTGCTATGGAAAATGGTGGAATTTGAATTCAATAAAAATCTGGAATTAAGAGCCTAATAATGACCATTTTGTTTTTTTGGAAAATTCCATCCAGTTCACTAATGTCCTTTAGGGAAGGAAATCTGCTATCCTTACTTGGTCTGGCCTACATATGACTCCAGACTCACAACAATGTGGTTGATTTTTAACTGCCCTCTGAGCAATTAGGGATGGCAATAAATGCTGGCCTGGCCAACAACACCCTCATCCTGTGAATGACTAAAAACAAAACCGAATCCCTGACAACAAGGTGCAGGTCGAAGAGGTGGGGATGGGGCCAGTAAAGGTGAGTGTAGGTGG
>NW_025971153.1:0-11043 GCF_021869965.1 Rhincodon typus | reverse complement strand
AAGTTGAGTCATTTGGTAAAGTTGAGCTTTTGATCTTCTGAAGTGCTTAACTCGCTGAAATAAACATGTTAGTCAAACCAACATCCAAAGTTGAGTCATTTGGTGAAGCTGAGATTTTGATCTTCTGAAGTGCTCACCTCATGAACTAAGCATGTCATTCAAACCAACATCAAAACTAACCCATTTGGTGAAGTTCTGTTATTGGTCTTCTGATGTGCTCATAATGAGGGAATTAAAAATGTCAGTCAAAACAGCATCAAAAATTAAATCATTTGGTGAAGTTCAGATTTATGTCAGCTGAAGTGCTTATCTCACTCAAGTAAGCATGTTAGTCAAAACAACATCAAAAGTTGACTCATTTTGTGAAGTTGAGATTTTGATCTTCTGAAGTGCTTATCTCAATGAAATAAGCATGTCATTCAAACCAACATCAAAAACTAACTCATTTGGTGAAGTTCAGATATTGGTGTTCTGATGTGCTTATCTGCGTGAAATAAGCATGTTAGTCAAAACAGCATCAAAAAATAAATCATTTGGTGACGTTGAGATTTTTGACTTCTGAAGTGGTAACTCGCTGAAATAAGCATTTTAATTCAACCAGCATCATAAATTCATTCATTTGGTGCAGTTGAGGTTTGTGCCTTCTGAAGTCCTTAACTCGATGAAATAATCATGTTAGCAAAAACAACAACAAAAGTTGAGTCATTTCGTGAAGTTGAGATTTTTGACTTCTGAAGTGCTTATATCGCTGAAATAAGCATGTTACTCAAACCAACATGAATACTTTAGTCATTTGGCGAAAGTCAGATTTTAGTTTTCTGAAGGGCTTATCCCATTGAAATAAGCATGTTTGTCAAAACAACATCAAAAATTTAGTAATTTGTTTAAGTTCAAATTTATGTCTACTGAAGTGCTTGAGTCGCTGAAATAAGCATTTTAATCCAACCAGCATCAAAAATTAAGACATTTGGTGAAGTTGAGATTTTTGATTTCTGAAGTGCTTATCTCACTCAAATAAGCATGTTAGTCTAACCAACTTCAAAACTTGAGTCATTTGGTAAAAGTCAGATTTTAGTTTTTTGAAGGGCTTATCTCACTGAAATAAGCATGTTAGTCAAAAGAACATTAAAAATTAAGTCACTTGGTGAATTTGTGATCTTTGACTTCTGAAGTGCTTATCTCACTCAAATATGCATGTTACTCAAAACAACATCAGAAGTTGAGTCAATTTGTGAAGTCGAGATTCTTCACTTCTGAACTGCTTATTTCACTGGAGGAAGCCTGTTAGTCAATCCAACAGCAAAAATTGAGTCTTTTCGTGAAGTTCAGATTTTGGTCTTCTGAAGTGCTTCTCTCACTGAAATAAGCGTGTTAGTCAAAACAGCATCAAAAGTTGAGTGCCTTGTTAAAGTTGAAATTTTGATCTTCTGAAGTGCTTATCTCAATGAAATAAGCATGTCATTCAAACCAACATCAAAAACTAACTCATTTGGTGAAGTTCAGATATTGGTCTTCTGATGTGCTTATCTGAGTGAAATAAGCATGCTAGTCAAAAGAACATCAAAAATTAAGTCATTTGGTGAAGTTGAGATTTTTGACTTCTGATGTCCTTGTCTCACTCAAGTAAGCATGTTAGTCAAACCAACATCAAATCATTAGTCATTTGGTGAAGATCAGATTTGGGTTTTCTGAAGTGCTTATCTCACTGAAATAAGCTTGTTCGTCAAAACAGCATTAAAAATTGAGACATTTGGTGAAGTTGTGATTTTTGACTTCTGAATTGCTTATCTCACTCAAGTAAGCATGTTAGTCCAACCAACATCAAAACTTGAGTCATTTGGTGAAGTTCAGATTTTGGTCTTCTGAAGTGCTTCCCTCACTCAAACATGCACGTTACTCAAAAGAGCATCAAATGTTGAATCATTCGGTGAAGTCGATATTCTTCACTTCTGAAGTGATTATTTCACTGGACGAAGCCTGTTAGTCAATCCAACATCATAATTTGAGTCAATTAGTGAAGTTCAGATTTTGGTCTTCTGCAGTGTTATCTCAATGAAATAAGCATGTTAGTCAAAAGAGCATCAAAAGTTGAGTGCCATGTTGAAGTTGAGATTTTGGTCTTCTGCTTTGCTTATCTCGCTGAAATAAGCACGATAGTCAAAGCAACATCAAAAGTTGTGTAATTTGGTGAAGTCGAGATTTTGATCTTCTGAAGTGCTGACCTCATGAAATAAGCATGTCATTCAAACCAACATCAAAAACTGACTGTTTTGGTGAAGATGAGATATTGATCTTCTGAAGTAATTATCTGAGTGAAATAAGCATATTGTCAAAACAGCATCAAAAATTAAGTCAGATCGTGAAGTTGAGATTTTTGATTTCTGAAGTGCTTATCTCACTGAAATAAGCATTTTAGTCCAGCCAGCGTCCAAAGTGTGGTCCTTTGGTGAAGTTGAGTGTTTTAACTTCTGAAGTGCTTTTCTCACTCAATTAATCATGTTAGTCAAACCAACATCAAAACTTGAGTCATTTGATGAAGTTGAGATTTTTGACTTCGGATGTGCTTATCTCAGTAAAATAAGCAGGTTAGTCAAACCATCATCGAATCTCGAGTCATTTGCTGAAGTTGAGATTTTGATCTTCTGAAGTGCTTAACTCGCTGAAATAAGCATGTTAGTCAAACCAACATCAAAAATTGAGTCATTTGGTGAAGCTGAGATTTTTGTCTTCTGTCGTGCTTATCTCACTGAAATAAGCATTTTAAAGAAACCAACATCAAAAATTATGTCATTCAGTGAAGGTGAGATTTTTGACTTCTGAAGTGCTTATCTCATTCAAAAAATATGTGTGTTAAACGAGCGTAAAAAAAGTGTCATTTGTTTAAATTTAGATTTTAATCTTATGAAGAGCTCAATTCGCACAAATAAGCATTTTATTCTAACGAGTTTCAATAATCAAGTCATTTGGTGAAATTCATATTTTTGGCTTCTGAGGTGCTTAAGTTACTTAAAGAAGCATTTTATTTAAAACAGCATCAAAAGTTAGGTCATCTGATGAAGTTGAGATTTTAGTCTTCTGATATGCTTATCTCGCTGAAATAAGCACGTCTGTCAAAACAACATCAAAAGTTGAGTCATTTGGTTGTGTTGAGATTTTTGGTATTGAAGCGCTCACCTCACTGAAATAAGCATGTCATTTAAACCAACATCAAAAACTAACTCAGTTGATGAAGTGAGATATCGGTCTACTGAAGTGCTTATCTGAGTGAAATAAACATATAAGTCAAAACAGCAGCAAAGCTAACCGAAGTCAAATGGTGAAGTTGAGATTTTTGTCTTCTGAATTGCTTAACTCGCTGACATAAGCATTTTAATTTAACCAGCATCATAAATTAATTCATTTGTTGTCCTTGAGGTTTTTGCATTCTGAAGTTCTTAACTCGCTGAAACAATCCTGTTTGTAAAAATATCAAAAGTTGAATCATTTGGTGAAGTTGAGATTTTTGACTTCTGAAGTACTTAAATACCTGAAATAAGCATGTTAGCCAAACCAACATTAAAACTTTAGTCATTTGATGAAGTTCAGATTTTGGTTTTCTGAAGTGCTTATCTCACTGAAATAAGCATGTTAGTCAAAAGACCATTACAAATTAAGTCATTGAGTGAAGTTCAGATTTTTGACTTCTGAAGTGCTTACCTCACTCAAGTAAGCATGTTAATCTAACCAGTATCAAAACTTGAGTCATTTGGTGAAGTTGAGATTTTGATCTTCTGAAGTGCTTACCTCATGAAATAAACATGTCATTCAAACCAACATCAAAAACTAACTCATTTGGTGAAGTTGAGATATTGGTCTTCGCAAGTACTTATCTGAGTGAAATAAGCATGTTAGTCAAAACAGCATCAGAAATTAAGTCAGATGGTGAAGTTGAGACTTTTGATTTCTGGTGTGCTTATCTCACTCAAATAATCATGTCAGTCAAACCAACATCAAAACTTGAGTCATTTTGTGGAACTCAGAATTTGGTTTTCTGAAGTGCTTATCTCACTGAAATAAGCATGTCATTGAAACCAACATGAAAAACTACCTCATTTGGTGGAGTTGAGATATTGTTCTTCTAATGTTCTCAACTCACTGAAATAATCATTTTGGTCCAATCAGATTCAAACATCAAGTCATTTGGTGAAGTTCAGACTTTTGGTTTCTGACATGCTTGTCTCGCTGAAATAAGCACGTTAGTCAAACCAGCATCAAAAGTTCGGTCATTTGGTGAAGTTGAGATATTAGTCTTCTGATATGCTTAACTCGCTGAAATAAGCATTTTCATTTAACCAGCATCATAATTTAAGTCATTTGGTGACGTTGAGGTTCTTGGCTTTTAAGTCCTTAACTCGCTGAAATAAACATCTTTGTAAAAACAGCATTAAAACTTAAGTTATTTGGTGAAGTTGAGATTTTTGATTTCTGAAGTGCTTATCTCACTCAAGTAAGCATGTTGGTCCAACCAACATCAAAACTTGAGTCATTTGGTGAAGTTGAGATTTTTGATTTCTGAAGTGCTTATCTCACTCAAGTAAGCATGTTCGTCTCACCAACATCAAAACTTGAGTCATTTGGTGAAGTTGAGATTTTGATTTTCTGAAGTGCTTACCTCATGAAATAAGCATGTCATTCAAACCAACATCAAAAACTAACTCATTTGGTGAAGTTGAGATATTGGTCTTCTGAAGTACTTATCTGAGTGAAATAAGCATGTTGTCTAAACACCATCAAAAATTAAGTCAAATGGTGACGACGAGATTTTTCATTTCTGAAGTGCTTATCTCACTGAAATAAGTATTTTAGTTCAACCACCGTCCAAAGTTTGGTCCTTTGGTGAAGTTGAGACTTTTGACTGCTGAAGTGCTTTTCTCACTCAAATAATCATGTTAGTCAAACCAACATCAAAACTTGAGTCATTTGGTGCAGCTATGTTTATCTCGCTGAAATAAGCACGTTAGTCAAAACAATATCAAAAGTTGAGTCGTTTGGTGAGGTTGAGATTTTAGCCTTCTGAAGCGCTTAACTCGCTGAAGTAAGCATGTCAATCAAACCAACATCAAAAACTAACTCATTTGGTGAAGTGAGATATTGGTCTTCTGAAGTGCTTATCTGAGTGAAATAAGCATGTTCGTCAAAACAGCATCAAAAATTAAGTCAGATGGTGAAGTTGAGATTTTTGACTTCTGTAGTGCTCATCTCACTGAAATAAGTATTTTCGTCAAAACAGCATCAAAAGTTCATTCATTTGTGGACGTTGAGGTTTTTGCCTTCTGAAGTCCTTAACTCGCTGAAATAAACATGTTTGTAAAAATGACGTTAAAAGTTGAGTCATTTGGTGAAGTTGAGATGTTTGACTTCTGAAGTGCTTAAAGCCCTGAAATAAGCATGTTAGTCAAACCAACATCAAACCTTTCGTCATTTGGGGAAAATCAGATTTTGGTTTTCTGAAGTGCTTATCTCACTGAAATAAACATGTTAGTCAAAACAGAATTAAAAATTAAGACATTTGGTGAAGTTGAGATTTTTGACTTCTGAAGTGCTTGTCTCACTCAAGTAAGCATGTTATTCTAACCAACATCAAAACTTGAGTCATTTGGTGAAGTTCAGATTTTGGTCTTCTGACGTGCTTACCTCACTCAAATATGCATGTTACTCAAAACAACATCAAAAATTGATTCATTTGGTGAAGTCGAGATTCTTCACTTCTGAAGTACTTATTTCACTGGACGAAGCCTAATGGTCAATCCAACATCAAAATTTGAGTCTTTTAATGAAGTTCAGATTTTGGTCTTCTGAAGTACTTTTCCCACTGTAATAAGCATGTTAGTTAAAAGAGCATCAAAAGTTAGTGTCATGTTGAAGTTGAGATTTTGACTTCTGCTTTGCTTATCTTGCTGGAATAAGCACGTTAGTCAAAACAACATCAAAAGATGTGTCATTTGGTGAAGTTGAGATTTTTGACTGCTAAAGTGCTTATCTCTCTCAAATAAGCATGTTAGTCTAACCAACATCAAAACTTGAGTTATGTTGTGAAGTTCAGATTTTGGTCTTCTAAAGTGCTTATCTCACTGAAATAAGCATTTAAGTCAAACCAGCATCACACAGTGAGGGTTTTAGTGAAGTTAAGTTTTCAGTCTTCTTGCATGCTTATTTACCTGAAATAAGCACGTTAGTCAAAATAACATCAAAAGTTGAGTCATTTGGTAAAGTTGAAATTAATGTCGACTGAAGTGCTTGAGTCGCTGAAATAAGCATTTTAATCCAACCAGCATCAAAAATTCAGTCATTTGGTGAAGTTGAGATTTTTGATTTCTGAAGTGCTTATCTCACTCAAATAAGCATGTCAGTCTCACCAACTTCAAAACTTGAGTCATTTGGTGAAATCGTGATTCTTCACTTCTGAAGTGCTTATTTCACTGCAGGAAGCCTGTTAATTAACCCACCATCAAAATTTGAGTCGTTTAGTGAAGTTCAGATTTTGGTCTTCTGAAGTGCTTGTCTCACTGAAATAAGCATGTCAGTCAAAACAGCATCAAAAGTTGAGCCATTTGGTGATTTTGAGATTTTTAACTTCTGAAGTGCTTATTTCATTCAAATAAGCATGTTAGTCAAACAAACATCAAAACTTGAGACATTTTGTGAAGTTCATATTTTGGTCTTCTGATATGCTTATCTCGCTGAAATAAGCACGTCAGTCAAAACAATATCAAAAGTTGAGTCGTTTGGTGAGGTTGAGATTTTAGCCTTCTGAAGCGCTTAACTCGCTGAAGTAAGCATGTCAATCAAACCAACATCAAAAACTAACTCATTTGGTGAAGTGAGATATTGGTCTTCTGAAGTGCTTATCTGAGTGAAATAAGCATGTTCGTCAAAACAGCATCAAAAATTAAGACAGATGGTGAAGTTGAGATTTTTGACTTCTGTAGTTCTCATCTCACTGAAATAAGTATTTTCGTCAAAACAGCATCAAAAGTTATGTCGTTTGGTGAAGTTGACATTTTAGTCTTCTGAGGTGCTTAACTCGCTGAAATAAGCATGTTAGTCAAAACAACATCAAAAGTTGACTAATTTTGTGAAGTTGAGATTTTGATCTTCTGAAGTGCTTATCTCAATGAAATAAGCATGTCATTCAAACCAACATCAACAACTAACTCATTTGGTGAAGTTGAGATTTTGGTCATCTGATGTGCTTGTCTGAGCGAAATAAGCATGTTAGTCAAAACAGCATCAAAAAATAAATCATTTGGTGAAGTTGAGATTTTTTACTTCTGAAGTGCTTATCTCACTCAAGTAAGCATGTCAGTCTAAGCAACAGCAAAACTTGAGTCAGTTTGTGATGTTGAGATTTTGATCTTCTGAAATGCTTACCTCATGAAATAAGCATGTCATTCAAACCAACATCGAAAACTAACTCATTTGGTGAAGTTGAAATTTTTGATTTCTGAAGTGCTTATCTCACGGCAGTAAGAATTTTAGTCCAACCACCGTCCAAAGTTAGTTCCTTTGCTGAAGTTGAAACTTTTGACATCTGAAGTGCTTATCTCACTCGTTTATTCATGTTAATCAAACCAACATCAAAACTTGAGTCATTTGGTGGAGCTCAGATTTTGGTTTTCTGAATTGCTTATCTGACTGATTTAAGCTTTTAGTCAAATCAGCATCAAAAGTTAGGTCCTTTGGTGAAGTTGAGATTTTAGTCTTCTCATATGCTTATCTCGCTGAAATAAGCATTTTAGTCAAACAGCATTAAAAGTTGAGTGTCTTGGTGAAATTGAGATTTTGGTCTTCTGATATGTTTATCTCGCTGAAATAAGCACGTTAGTCAAAACAACATCAAAAGTTGAATCATTTGGTGTAGTTGAGATTTTGATCTTCTGAAGGGCTTAACACGCTGAAGAAAGCATGTTATTCAAAACAACATCAAGAGTTGAGTCATTGGGTCAAGTTGAGATTTTGATCTTCTGAAGTGCTTATCTTAATGAAATAAGCATGTCATTCAAACCAACATCAAAAGCTAACTCATTTGGTGAAGTTCAGATATTGGTCTTCTGATGTGCTTATCTTAGTGAAATAAGCATGTTAGTCAAAACAGCATCAAAAATTAATTCATTTGGTGACGTTAAGATTTTTGACTTCTGAAGTGCTTAACTCGCTGAACTAATCATTTTAATTTAACCAGCATCATAAATTAATTCATTTGGTGCAGTTGAGGTTTTTGCTTTCTGAAGTCCTTAACTCGCTGTAATAAGCACGTTAGTAAAAACAACATCAAAAGTTGAGTCATTTGATGAAGTTCAGATTTTACTTTTCTGAAGGGCTTATCTCACTGAAATAAGCATGTTAGTCAAAACAGCATTAACAATTAAGTCATTTGGTGAAGTTGAGATTTTTGACTTCTGAAGTGCTTTTCTCACTCAAATATGCATGTTACTCAAAACAACATCAGAAGTTGAGTCATTTTGTGAAATCGAGATTCTTCATTTCTGAAGTGCTTATTTCACTGGAGGAAGCCTATTAGTCAGTCCAACATCAAAATTTGAGTCTTTTAGTGAAGTTCAGATTTTGGTCTTCTGAAGTGCTTATCTCACTGAAATAAGCATGTTAGTCAAAACTGCATTAAAAGTTGAGTGCCTTGTTGAAGTTGAGATTTTGTTCTTCTGCTATGCTTATCTTGCTGAAATAAGCACGTCAGTGAAACCAACATCAAAAGTCGTGTCATTTGGTGAAGTTGAGATTTTGATCTTCTGAAGTGGTTAACTCGCTGAAATAAGCATGTTAGTCAAAACAGTATTAAAAATTATGTCATTTGGTGAAGTTGAGAATTTTGCCTTCAGCAGTGCTTATCTCACTCAAATATGCATGTTACTCAAATCAACATCAAAAGTTGAGTCATTTGGTGAAGTCGAGATTCTTCACTTCTGAAGTGCTTATTTCACTGGAGGAAGCCTGTTCGTCAACCCAACATCAAAATTTGAGTCATTGAGTGAAGTTTAGATTTTGGTCTTCTGAAATGCTACACTATTCAGCACTGAGAGAAAGCCACCCTCTCAGATCATCAATATTATGGAGAGCTTCACTGTCAGGAGATCAGTATTAAGAGAGTGCTCCAGCATTGAGGCTCAATATTAAGTGACTGCTACACTGTCAGAGGGTTATTGATGAGTGGGTGCTGAAATGTTGCAGAGTAAGTACTGAGGGAGGGCTGCATTGTCAGTGCCATCATTGAGGGAGCTCCACACTGTCGGAAGGCCAATTTTCAGGGAGTGCTGCACTGTCAGAGTGTCACTACTGAAGGAATACTGCACTGTCAGAACAGTCAGCCATGACAGAGTGCTGCACTGTCAGAGGGTCACGACTGAGGTAGTACTGCACTGTCAGAACAGTCAGTCATGACAGAGTACTACACTGTCAGAGGGTCAATATTAAGTGTGTGCTTCACTGTTAGACAGTCACTGATGAGCTGGTGATGCACTGTGGGGAGTCAGTACTGAGGGAAACTGCCCTGTCAGTGCTGTGGAATTACAACACTGAGAGACGGTCAGCACTCCCTCAGTCCTGACTCTGCAACAGATTAGCTATTCCCTCAGATTCAGTACTGCCTCAGAACTGACCATCTGGCAACGAGGTGCCAACTCAGAACTGACCCTCTGGCCATTATGCCCTCTGTCAACATTGACATTTTAAACATGAAGGTCTTCCTTTAATCATGGGGATGTTCAGCACTTCCTCAGTACGACTGGCCCCCTGAGAGTGTTGCATGACCTCACAGCTGACCATCTTAAAATGAGGCATCATCTCAATTTGATCCTTTGACAGTGATGCGCTCCCTCAGCACTGACCCTCTAACAAAAAGACATCCATCAGTAGTGACCCTTTGATAGCGCTGCAGTACTTCAGTACTGATCCTCTAATTGTGCGACATTCCCTCAATTCTTATCCCATTACAATGAGGCACCGCATTAGTATGACTCTCTGACAAAGGAGCACAGACGCAGATCTGACCCATTGATAATGAAGCTTTCTCTCAGTACTGACTCTCAGAGTGCTGCTCGACCACAGGACTGACACTCTAATCCTGTAGCACTGTCTCAATTCAGACCCATTTACAAGGAGGCACCAGCTCAGTATTGACCCTCTGACAATTATATACGCCACAGATCTGACACTCTGACAGTGCTGCAAAACCTCAGTCCTGGCCCTCTGATCGTGAGGCGCTCATTCAATTCTGACCCTGGTACATTGACAGTGCAGTTCTTCGTCATTGTTGACCCTGTCGCAGTGCAGAATTCACTAACACTGACCCACTCACAGTGCGGCATACATTTAATACTGAACGTCTGATAGTACTACGGGGAGCTGAATCTGACAGTGCAGCATTCTCTCAGTATTACCCTCTGATAGTATTTCGGGGAGTAATGCACTTTCAGAGGGTAAATGATGAGAGAGTGCTGCTCTGTGAGAAGGCCCATACTGAAAGAGAGCCGCCCTGTCAGAGGGTCTATATTAATGGAGAGCTTCACTTTGAGGAACAGTCAGTCATGACAGAGTGCTGCACTGTCAGAGGGTGAATATTAAGGGTGTGCTACACAGAGAGGGGGTTAGCACTCAGCGAGTGCAGCAGTGATGGGTCTGAGGGAGTGCTGCACTGAGTGGGGATCAGTACTGAGGGAGTGCTGCACTGAGGGGGTCAGCACTGAGGGGCATTCAACACTGAGGCGGATCAGCACTGAGGGCATGTTGCACAGATAGGGGTTAACACTGAGGGAGTGCCTCACAGAGGAGAGTCAGCACTGAGGGAATGCTTTTCTGAGACGGGGGATCAGCACTGAAGGAGTGCGGAACAGACAGGGGTGAGCACTGAGGGAGTGCCGCACAGAAGGTGTCAGCACTGAGGGAGTGCTGCACTGAGGGAGTGCTGCACTGAGGGAGTGCTGCACTGAGGGGTCAGCACTGAGGGAGTGCTGCACTGAGGGAGTGCTGCACTGAGGGAGTCAGCACTGA
>NW_025971152.1:0-11043 GCF_021869965.1 Rhincodon typus | reverse complement strand
AAGTTGAGTCATTTGGTAAAGTTGAGCTTTTGATCTTCTGAAGTGCTTAACTCGCTGAAATAAACATGTTAGTCAAACCAACATCCAAAGTTGAGTCATTTGGTGAAGCTGAGATTTTGATCTTCTGAAGTGCTCACCTCATGAACTAAGCATGTCATTCAAACCAACATCAAAACTAACCCATTTGGTGAAGTTCTGTTATTGGTCTTCTGATGTGCTCATAATGAGGGAATTAAAAATGTCAGTCAAAACAGCATCAAAAATTAAATCATTTGGTGAAGTTCAGATTTATGTCAGCTGAAGTGCTTATCTCACTCAAATAAGCATGTTAGTCAAAACAACATCAAAAGTTGACTCATTTTGTGAAGTTGAGATTTTGATCTTCTGAAGTGCTTATCTCAATGAAATAAGCATGTCATTCAAACCAACATCAAAAACTAACTCATTTGGTGAAGTTCAGATATTGGTGTTCTGATGTGCTTATCTGCGTGAAATAAGCATGTTAGTCAAAACAGCATCAAAAAATAAATCATTTGGTGACGTTGAGATTTTTGACTTCTGAAGTGGTAACTCGCTGAAATAAGCATTTTAATTCAACCAGCATCATAAATTCATTCATTTGGTGCAGTTGAGGTTTGTGCCTTCTGAAGTCCTTAACTCGATGAAATAATCATGTTAGCAAAAACAACAACAAAAGTTGAGTCATTTCGTGAAGTTGAGATTTTTGACTTCTGAAGTGCTTATATCGCTGAAATAAGCATGTTACTCAAACCAACATGAATACTTTAGTCATTTGGCGAAAGTCAGATTTTAGTTTTCTGAAGGGCTTATCCCATTGAAATAAGCATGTTTGTCAAAACAACATCAAAAATTTAGTAATTTGTTTAAGTTCAAATTTATGTCTACTGAAGTGCTTGAGTCGCTGAAATAAGCATTTTAATCCAACCAGCATCAAAAATTAAGACATTTGGTGAAGTTGAGATTTTTGATTTCTGAAGTGCTTATCTCACTCAAATAAGCATGTTAGTCTAACCAACTTCAAAACTTGAGTCATTTGGTAAAAGTCAGATTTTAGTTTTTTGAAGGGCTTATCTCACTGAAATAAGCATGTTAGTCAAAAGAACATTAAAAATTAAGTCACTTGGTGAATTTGTGATCTTTGACTTCTGAAGTGCTTATCTCACTCAAATATGCATGTTACTCAAAACAACATCAGAAGTTGAGTCAATTTGTGAAGTCGAGATTCTTCACTTCTGAACTGCTTATTTCACTGGAGGAAGCCTGTTAGTCAATCCAACAGCAAAAATTGAGTCTTTTCGTGAAGTTCAGATTTTGGTCTTCTGAAGTGCTTCTCTCACTGAAATAAGCGTGTTAGTCAAAACAGCATCAAAAGTTGAGTGCCTTGTTAAAGTTGAAATTTTGATCTTCTGAAGTGCTTATCTCAATGAAATAAGCATGTCATTCAAACCAACATCAAAAACTAACTCATTTGGTGAAGTTCAGATATTGGTCTTCTGATGTGCTTATCTGAGTGAAATAAGCATGCTAGTCAAAAGAACATCAAAAATTAAGTCATTTGGTGAAGTTGAGATTTTTGACTTCTGATGTCCTTGTCTCACTCAAGTAAGCATGTTAGTCAAACCAACATCAAATCATTAGTCATTTGGTGAAGATCAGATTTGGGTTTTCTGAAGTGCTTATCTCACTGAAATAAGCTTGTTCGTCAAAACAGCATTAAAAATTGAGACATTTGGTGAAGTTGTGATTTTTGACTTCTGAATTGCTTATCTCACTCAAGTAAGCATGTTAGTCCAACCAACATCAAAACTTGAGTCATTTGGTGAAGTTCAGATTTTGGTCTTCTGAAGTGCTTCCCTCACTCAAACATGCACGTTACTCAAAAGAGCATCAAATGTTGAATCATTCGGTGAAGTCGATATTCTTCACTTCTGAAGTGATTATTTCACTGGACGAAGCCTGTTAGTCAATCCAACATCATAATTTGAGTCAATTAGTGAAGTTCAGATTTTGGTCTTCTGCAGTGTTATCTCAATGAAATAAGCATGTTAGTCAAAAGAGCATCAAAAGTTGAGTGCCATGTTGAAGTTGAGATTTTGGTCTTCTGCTTTGCTTATCTCGCTGAAATAAGCACGATAGTCAAAGCAACATCAAAAGTTGTGTAATTTGGTGAAGTCGAGATTTTGATCTTCTGAAGTGCTGACCTCATGAAATAAGCATGTCATTCAAACCAACATCAAAAACTGACTGTTTTGGTGAAGATGAGATATTGATCTTCTGAAGTAATTATCTGAGTGAAATAAGCATATTGTCAAAACAGCATCAAAAATTAAGTCAGATCGTGAAGTTGAGATTTTTGATTTCTGAAGTGCTTATCTCACTGAAATAAGCATTTTAGTCCAGCCAGCGTCCAAAGTGTGGTCCTTTGGTGAAGTTGAGTGTTTTAACTTCTGAAGTGCTTTTCTCACTCAATTAATCATGTTAGTCAAACCAACATCAAAACTTGAGTCATTTGATGAAGTTGAGATTTTTGACTTCGGATGTGCTTATCTCAGTAAAATAAGCAGGTTAGTCAAACCATCATCGAATCTCGAGTCATTTGCTGAAGTTGAGATTTTGATCTTCTGAAGTGCTTAACTCGCTGAAATAAGCATGTTAGTCAAACCAACATCAAAAATTGAGTCATTTGGTGAAGCTGAGATTTTTGTCTTCTGTCGTGCTTATCTCACTGAAATAAGCATTTTAAAGAAACCAACATCAAAAATTATGTCATTCAGTGAAGGTGAGATTTTTGACTTCTGAAGTGCTTATCTCATTCAAAAAATATGTGTGTTAAACGAGCGTAAAAAAAGTGTCATTTGTTTAAATTTAGATTTTAATCTTATGAAGAGCTCAATTCGCACAAATAAGCATTTTATTCTAACGAGTTTCAATAATCAAGTCATTTGGTGAAATTCATATTTTTGGCTTCTGAGGTGCTTAAGTTACTTAAAGAAGCATTTTATTTAAAACAGCATCAAAAGTTAGGTCATCTGATGAAGTTGAGATTTTAGTCTTCTGATATGCTTATCTCGCTGAAATAAGCACGTCTGTCAAAACAACATCAAAAGTTGAGTCATTTGGTTGTGTTGAGATTTTTGGTATTGAAGCGCTCACCTCACTGAAATAAGCATGTCATTTAAACCAACATCAAAAACTAACTCAGTTGATGAAGTGAGATATCGGTCTACTGAAGTGCTTATCTGAGTGAAATAAACATATAAGTCAAAACAGCAGCAAAGCTAACCGAAGTCAAATGGTGAAGTTGAGATTTTTGTCTTCTGAATTGCTTAACTCGCTGACATAAGCATTTTAATTTAACCAGCATCATAAATTAATTCATTTGTTGTCCTTGAGGTTTTTGCATTCTGAAGTTCTTAACTCGCTGAAACAATCCTGTTTGTAAAAATATCAAAAGTTGAATCATTTGGTGAAGTTGAGATTTTTGACTTCTGAAGTACTTAAATACCTGAAATAAGCATGTTAGCCAAACCAACATTAAAACTTTAGTCATTTGATGAAGTTCAGATTTTGGTTTTCTGAAGTGCTTATCTCACTGAAATAAGCATGTTAGTCAAAAGACCATTACAAATTAAGTCATTGAGTGAAGTTCAGATTTTTGACTTCTGAAGTGCTTACCTCACTCAAGTAAGCATGTTAATCTAACCAGTATCAAAACTTGAGTCATTTGGTGAAGTTGAGATTTTGATCTTCTGAAGTGCTTACCTCATGAAATAAACATGTCATTCAAATCAACATCAAAAACTAACTCATTTGGTGAAGTTGAGATATTGGTCTTCGCAAGTACTTATCTGAGTGAAATAAGCATGTTAGTCAAAACAGCATCAGAAATTAAGTCAGATGGTGAAGTTGAGACTTTTGATTTCTGGTGTGCTTATCTCACTCAAATAATCATGTCAGTCAAACCAACATCAAAACTTGAGTCATTTTGTGGAACTCAGAATTTGGTTTTCTGAAGTGCTTATCTCACTGAAATAAGCATGTCATTGAAACCAACATGAAAAACTACCTCATTTGGTGGAGTTGAGATATTGTTCTTCTAATGTTCTCAACTCACTGAAATAATCATTTTGGTCCAATCAGATTCAAACATCAAGTCATTTGGTGAAGTTCAGACTTTTGGTTTCTGACATGCTTGTCTCGCTGAAATAAGCACGTTAGTCAAACCAGCATCAAAAGTTCGGTCATTTGGTGAAGTTGAGATATTAGTCTTCTGATATGCTTAACTCGCTGAAATAAGCATTTTCATTTAACCAGCATCATAATTTAAGTCATTTGGTGACGTTGAGGTTCTTGGCTTTTAAGTCCTTAACTCGCTGAAATAAACATCTTTGTAAAAACAGCATTAAAACTTAAGTTATTTGGTGAAGTTGAGATTTTTGATTTCTGAAGTGCTTATCTCACTCAAGTAAGCATGTTGGTCCAACCAACATCAAAACTTGAGTCATTTGGTGAAGTTGAGATTTTTGATTTCTGAAGTGCTTATCTCACTCAAGTAAGCATGTTCGTCTCACCAACATCAAAACTTGAGTCATTTGGTGAAGTTGAGATTTTGATTTTCTGAAGTGCTTACCTCATGAAATAAGCATGTCATTCAAACCAACATCAAAAACTAACTCATTTGGTGAAGTTGAGATATTGGTCTTCTGAAGTACTTATCTGAGTGAAATAAGCATGTTGTCTAAACACCATCAAAAATTAAGTCAAATGGTGACGACGAGATTTTTCATTTCTGAAGTGCTTATCTCACTGAAATAAGTATTTTAGTTCAACCACCGTCCAAAGTTTGGTCCTTTGGTGAAGTTGAGACTTTTGACTGCTGAAGTGCTTTTCTCACTCAAATAATCATGTTAGTCAAACCAACATCAAAACTTGAGTCATTTGGTGCAGCTATGTTTATCTCGCTGAAATAAGCACGTTAGTCAAAACAATATCAAAAGTTGAGTCGTTTGGTGAGGTTGAGATTTTAGCCTTCTGAAGCGCTTAACTCGCTGAAGTAAGCATGTCAATCAAACCAACATCAAAAACTAACTCATTTGGTGAAGTGAGATATTGGTCTTCTGAAGTGCTTATCTGAGTGAAATAAGCATGTTCGTCAAAACAGCATCAAAAATTAAGTCAGATGGTGAAGTTGAGATTTTTGACTTCTGTAGTGCTCATCTCACTGAAATAAGTATTTTCGTCAAAACAGCATCAAAAGTTCATTCATTTGTGGACGTTGAGGTTTTTGCCTTCTGAAGTCCTTAACTCGCTGAAATAAACATGTTTGTAAAAATGACGTTAAAAGTTGAGTCATTTGGTGAAGTTGAGATGTTTGACTTCTGAAGTGCTTAAAGCCCTGAAATAAGCATGTTAGTCAAACCAACATCAAACCTTTCGTCATTTGGGGAAAATCAGATTTTGGTTTTCTGAAGTGCTTATCTCACTGAAATAAACATGTTAGTCAAAACAGAATTAAAAATTAAGACATTTGGTGAAGTTGAGATTTTTGACTTCTGAAGTGCTTGTCTCACTCAAGTAAGCATGTTATTCTAACCAACATCAAAACTTGAGTCATTTGGTGAAGTTCAGATTTTGGTCTTCTGACGTGCTTACCTCACTCAAATATGCATGTTACTCAAAACAACATCAAAAATTGATTCATTTGGTGAAGTCGAGATTCTTCACTTCTGAAGTACTTATTTCACTGGACGAAGCCTAATGGTCAATCCAACATCAAAATTTGAGTCTTTTAATGAAGTTCAGATTTTGGTCTTCTGAAGTACTTTTCCCACTGTAATAAGCATGTTAGTTAAAAGAGCATCAAAAGTTAGTGTCATGTTGAAGTTGAGATTTTGTCTTCTGCTTTGCTTATCTTGCTGGAATAAGCACGTTAGTCAAAACAACATCAAAAGATGTGTCATTTGGTGAAGTTGAGATTTTTGACTGCTAAAGTGCTTATCTCTCTCAAATAAGCATGTTAGTCTAACCAACATCAAAACTTGAGTTATGTTGTGAAGTTCAGATTTTGGTCTTCTAAAGTGCTTATCTCACTGAAATAAGCATTTAAGTCAAACCAGCATCACACAGTGAGGGTTTTAGTGAAGTTAAGTTTTCAGTCTTCTTGCATGCTTATTTACCTGAAATAAGCACGTTAGTCAAAATAACATCAAAAGTTGAGTCATTTGGTAAAGTTGAAATTAATGTCGACTGAAGTGCTTGAGTCGCTGAAATAAGCATTTTAATCCAACCAGCATCAAAAATTCAGTCATTTGGTGAAGTTGAGATTTTTGATTTCTGAAGTGCTTATCTCACTCAAATAAGCATGTCAGTCTCACCAACTTCAAAACTTGAGTCATTTGGTGAAATCGTGATTCTTCACTTCTGAAGTGCTTATTTCACTGCAGGAAGCCTGTTAATTAACCCACCATCAAAATTTGAGTCGTTTAGTGAAGTTCAGATTTTGGTCTTCTGAAGTGCTTGTCTCACTGAAATAAGCATGTCAGTCAAAACAGCATCAAAAGTTGAGCCATTTGGTGATTTTGAGATTTTTAACTTCTGAAGTGCTTATTTCATTCAAATAAGCATGTTAGTCAAACAAACATCAAAACTTGAGACATTTTGTGAAGTTCATATTTTGGTCTTCTGATATGCTTATCTCGCTGAAATAAGCACGTCAGTCAAAACAATATCAAAAGTTGAGTCGTTTGGTGAGGTTGAGATTTTAGCCTTCTGAAGCGCTTAACTCGCTGAAGTAAGCATGTCAATCAAACCAACATCAAAAACTAACTCATTTGGTGAAGTGAGATATTGGTCTTCTGAAGTGCTTATCTGAGTGAAATAAGCATGTTCGTCAAAACAGCATCAAAAATTAAGACAGATGGTGAAGTTGAGATTTTTGACTTCTGTAGTTCTCATCTCACTGAAATAAGTATTTTCGTCAAAACAGCATCAAAAGTTATGTCGTTTGGTGAAGTTGACATTTTAGTCTTCTGAGGTGCTTAACTCGCTGAAATAAGCATGTTAGTCAAAACAACATCAAAAGTTGACTAATTTTGTGAAGTTGAGATTTTGATCTTCTGAAGTGCTTATCTCAATGAAATAAGCATGTCATTCAAACCAACATCAACAACTAACTCATTTGGTGAAGTTGAGATTTTGGTCATCTGATGTGCTTGTCTGAGCGAAATAAGCATGTTAGTCAAAACAGCATCAAAAAATAAATCATTTGGTGAAGTTGAGATTTTTTACTTCTGAAGTGCTTATCTCACTCAAGTAAGCATGTCAGTCTAAGCAACAGCAAAACTTGAGTCAGTTTGTGATGTTGAGATTTTGATCTTCTGAAATGCTTACCTCATGAAATAAGCATGTCATTCAAACCAACATCGAAAACTAACTCATTTGGTGAAGTTGAAATTTTTGATTTCTGAAGTGCTTATCTCACGGCAGTAAGAATTTTAGTCCAACCACCGTCCAAAGTTAGTTCCTTTGCTGAAGTTGAAACTTTTGACATCTGAAGTGCTTATCTCACTCGTTTATTCATGTTAATCAAACCAACATCAAAACTTGAGTCATTTGGTGGAGCTCAGATTTTGGTTTTCTGAATTGCTTATCTGACTGATTTAAGCTTTTAGTCAAATCAGCATCAAAAGTTAGGTCCTTTGGTGAAGTTGAGATTTTAGTCTTCTCATATGCTTATCTCGCTGAAATAAGCATTTTAGTCAAACAGCATTAAAAGTTGAGTGTCTTGGTGAAATTGAGATTTTGGTCTTCTGATATGTTTATCTCGCTGAAATAAGCACGTTAGTCAAAACAACATCAAAAGTTGAATCATTTGGTGTAGTTGAGATTTTGATCTTCTGAAGGGCTTAACACGCTGAAGAAAGCATGTTATTCAAAACAACATCAAGAGTTGAGTCATTGGGTCAAGTTGAGATTTTGATCTTCTGAAGTGCTTATCTTAATGAAATAAGCATGTCATTCAAACCAACATCAAAAACTAACTCATTTGGTGAAGTTCAGATATTGGTCTTCTGATGTGCTTATCTTAGTGAAATAAGCATGTTAGTCAAAACAGCATCAAAAATTAATTCATTTGGTGACGTTAAGATTTTTGACTTCTGAAGTGCTTAACTCGCTGAACTAATCATTTTAATTTAACCAGCATCATAAATTAATTCATTTGGTGCAGTTGAGGTTTTTGCTTTCTGAAGTCCTTAACTCGCTGTAATAAGCACGTTAGTAAAAACAACATCAAAAGTTGAGTCATTTGATGAAGTTCAGATTTTACTTTTCTGAAGGGCTTATCTCACTGAAATAAGCATGTTAGTCAAAACAGCATTAACAATTAAGTCATTTGGTGAAGTTGAGATTTTTGACTTCTGAAGTGCTTTTCTCACTCAAATATGCATGTTACTCAAAACAACATCAGAAGTTGAGTCATTTTGTGAAATCGAGATTCTTCATTTCTGAAGTGCTTATTTCACTGGAGGAAGCCTATTAGTCAGTCCAACATCAAAATTTGAGTCTTTTAGTGAAGTTCAGATTTTGGTCTTCTGAAGTGCTTATCTCACTGAAATAAGCATGTTAGTCAAAACTGCATTAAAAGTTGAGTGCCTTGTTGAAGTTGAGATTTTGTTCTTCTGCTATGCTTATCTTGCTGAAATAAGCACGTCAGTGAAACCAACATCAAAAGTCGTGTCATTTGGTGAAGTTGAGATTTTGATCTTCTGAAGTGGTTAACTCGCTGAAATAAGCATGTTAGTCAAAACAGTATTAAAAATTATGTCATTTGGTGAAGTTGAGAATTTTGCCTTCAGCAGTGCTTATCTCACTCAAATATGCATGTTACTCAAATCAACATCAAAAGTTGAGTCATTTGGTGAAGTCGAGATTCTTCACTTCTGAAGTGCTTATTTCACTGGAGGAAGCCTGTTCGTCAACCCAACATCAAAATTTGAGTCATTGAGTGAAGTTTAGATTTTGGTCTTCTGAAATGCTACACTATTCAGCACTGAGAGAAAGCCACCCTCTCAGATCATCAATATTATGGAGAGCTTCACTGTCAGGAGATCAGTATTAAGAGAGTGCTCCAGCATTGAGGCTCAATATTAAGTGACTGCTACACTGTCAGAGGGTTATTGATGAGTGGGTGCTGAAATGTTGCAGAGTAAGTACTGAGGGAGGGCTGCATTGTCAGTGCCATCATTGAGGGAGCTCCACACTGTCGGAAGGCCAATTTTCAGGGAGTGCTGCACTGTCAGAGTGTCACTACTGAAGGAATACTGCACTGTCAGAACAGTCAGCCATGACAGAGTGCTGCACTGTCAGAGGGTCACGACTGAGGTAGTACTGCACTGTCAGAACAGTCAGTCATGACAGAGTACTACACTGTCAGAGGGTCAATATTAAGTGTGTGCTTCACTGTTAGACAGTCACTGATGAGCTGGTGATGCACTGTGGGGAGTCAGTACTGAGGGAAACTGCCCTGTCAGTGCTGTGGAATTACAACACTGAGAGACGGTCAGCACTCCCTCAGTCCTGACTCTGCAACAGATTAGCTATTCCCTCAGATTCAGTACTGCCTCAGAACTGACCATCTGGCAACGAGGTGCCAACTCAGAACTGACCCTCTGGCCATTATGCCCTCTGTCAACATTGACATTTTAAACATGAAGGTCTTCCTTTAATCATGGGGATGTTCAGCACTTCCTCAGTACGACTGGCCCCCTGAGAGTGTTGCATGACCTCACAGCTGACCATCTTAAAATGAGGCATCATCTCAATTTGATCCTTTGACAGTGATGCGCTCCCTCAGCACTGACCCTCTAACAAAAAGACATCCATCAGTAGTGACCCTTTGATAGCGCTGCAGTACTTCAGTACTGATCCTCTAATTGTGCGACATTCCCTCAATTCTTATCCCATTACAATGAGGCACCGCATTAGTATGACTCTCTGACAAAGGAGCACAGACGCAGATCTGACCCATTGATAATGAAGCTTTCTCTCAGTACTGACTCTCAGAGTGCTGCTCGACCACAGGACTGACACTCTAATCCTGTAGCACTGTCTCAATTCAGACCCATTTACAAGGAGGCACCAGCTCAGTATTGACCCTCTGACAATTATATACGCCACAGATCTGACACTCTGACAGTGCTGCAAAACCTCAGTCCTGGCCCTCTGATCGTGAGGCGCTCATTCAATTCTGACCCTGGTACATTGACAGTGCAGTTCTTCGTCATTGTTGACCCTGTCGCAGTGCAGAATTCACTAACACTGACCCACTCACAGTGCGGCATACATTTAATACTGAACGTCTGATAGTACTACGGGGAGCTGAATCTGACAGTGCAGCATTCTCTCAGTATTACCCTCTGATAGTATTTCGGGGAGTAATGCACTTTCAGAGGGTAAATGATGAGAGAGTGCTGCTCTGTGAGAAGGCCCATACTGAAAGAGAGCCGCCCTGTCAGAGGGTCTATATTAATGGAGAGCTTCACTTTGAGGAACAGTCAGTCATGACAGAGTGCTGCACTGTCAGAGGGTGAATATTAAGGGTGTGCTACACAGAGATGGGGTTAGCACTCAGCGAGTGCAGCAGTGATGGGTCTGAGGGAGTGCTGCACTGAGTGGGGATCAGTACTGAGGGAGTGCTGCACTGAGGGGGTCAGCACTGAGGGGCATTCAACACTGAGGCGGATCAGCACTGAGGGCATGTTGCACAGATAGGGGTTAACACTGAGGGAGTGCCTCACAGAGGAGAGTCAGCACTGAGGGAATGCTTTTCTGAGACGGGGGATCAGCACTGAAGGAGTGCGGAACAGACAGGGGTGAGCACTGAGGGAGTGCCGCACAGAAGGTGTCAGCACTGAGGGAGTGCTGCACTGAGGGAGTGCTGCACTGAGGGAGTGCTGCACTGAGGGGTCAGCACTGAGGGAGTGCTGCACTGAGGGAGTGCTGCACTGAGGGAGTCAGCACTGA
>NW_025971151.1:8009-11044 GCF_021869965.1 Rhincodon typus | reverse complement strand
ATCATCAGTGAACATCCCCTCATTGTAAAGGGTTCAGAATTGAGGGTATGCCACATAATTAGACATTTAGTACTGAGAGGGTTCCTCCTTGTCAGAGGGTCAACATTGAGGCAGTGCCACATCCGAAAGAGGTTAGAATTGAAGGAGTGCCACTTGATTACAGGAGCCGTGCTGAGGTTTTGCAGCACTTAGAGAAGGTCGATCTGACAGAATGCTTTATTGACAGAGGGTCAGTCTTGAGGTATTGAAGCACAGTCAGAGGTTCAGTACTGAGGGGGACCCTCATTGTCAGAGGGTTAATACTGAGTCAGTTCCTCAATGTAATGGGGCCAGAATTGAGGGAGTGCGAAATGATTAAAGGGTCAGGACGAACAATACAGGGCTGTCAGTGAGTCAGATCTGTAGGAGTCAGAGGGTCAATACGGAGGCAGTGCCTCATTGTGTAGGTGTTGGAATTGAGGGAGTGCCAACTGATCAGAGAGTGAGTCCAGAGGCATTGTGTCACGGTCAATGGGTTAGAAATGAGGGAGTGCCACATATTAAGAGGGTTGGCACTGACGTATTTGCAGCAGTGTGGGACTGCCTCGTTCTCAGAAGATATGACTGAGAAAGAGCCTTATTGTCAGTGGAACATGGAGTCATGGAATCGCAAACGTACAATATGAAAACAGACACTTTAGCCCAACTCGTCCATACTGACCAGATAACCAAAATTAATCTATTCCGTTTGACCATATCCCTCAACCCGTCCTATTCGTAGAGCCATTCACTTGCCTCTGAAATGTTGTTATTGTGCCATCCTTCACCAATTCCACTGGCAGCTTATTGCATACATGTGCCACCCTCTAATTGAAAATGTTGCCCCTTAGGTCCCTTTTAAAACTTCCCCTCTCAAAATGAACACATGACCTCCAGTTTTGGACTCCCCTAACTTGGGGAAAAGACCCTGACTGTTCACCCTATCCATGCTCTCATGATTTTATAAACCTCTATTAGGTCCTCCTCGCCCTCTGACACTCCAGGTAGAATGGCCCTAGCCTATTCAGCCTCTCCTTTTAGCTCAAACACTCGAACCCGGGGGTCACAGGCCTTCAATCTGAAAAGTAACCCTCGACCACCACCCTCTCTCCTACCTTCTAATCAATTTTTGTATCCAGACGTCTCGTTCTCCCTGTATTGTTAACCAGTCTACCATGCGAACTTTGTCAAACCACTTAATCAAGAGTGGCACCATAGAATCAGTCTCTCAAACTTACTTTGACTGCAGTCCTTTGAAGACTTCTCTTCTCTTTCCCGGTCGGCCTGCAAAAACAATCCTTTTGTGAAGACATTCCAGCCATGGAGACAGCTTCTCTGTTGGCTGAAGGATTTGATAAAAGACTGTACACACAAAGCATTTCCACTTGGCATTTCTGAGGCCCCGAAGGTTGCGTTCATGACTCAGATGCTTGGTAATTGAGGGCTCATGTGTCATTCTGGTTATTACAGAGTATGATCTCGTCTGACATTATCAAGGAATTGCTGCGTTACTGGATATATGATGCAATGAGATTCAGAAATGGATATTAAAAAGCCTGTGGCATTATTCAAAGAAAGAATACCTTCCTCTTTGTCCAGTCCAATATTTCAATAATGGTGAATGGATATTTTTCAGGCTGGAAAGCAGGTTTGCAGTGGAATTTCCAGGGGCTGCTACTGGGACGTTTGTCGTTCCTGATAGATAATTAATTATCTTGATCGTGGTGTACAGGGGACAATTTCCAAGTTTGCATGCCATTAAACTTCACAATTGTACATTGTGAGAAGAATTGTGTGGAAATCCAAAAGTGCATTGAAAAGTTGATGGACTGGGCAGATAGGTGGACGATAAGGTACAATGCAGAGAAGTGTAAGGTGATGCACTTTGTCTTTCAAGTGTTTTTCCTACCAATGTAAAATAGGAGTATGGACGTGCACAGTTGAAATGTTGGTAGCAGTACAGCTGGAGAGAGCAATAAATAAAGCATAAAGCCTTTAATAATTGGGGTTTGGAGTATACGACGAAGAAGTTGATTATATTGAACTTCTACAAGGTAAGTTAAATCTCAGCTGTACTATTGTGCACAGTTATGGCCTGCACATTATAGGAAAAAGGCAAGTGCGTTGATGTGCTGGATATTACTAAAATGGTTCCAGGTAGGAAAAGCTTCAGATACAAGAATAGATTGAAGAGTATGGGACTGTTCTCTCTCAACAACAGGCTGAGAGGAGATGGAACTGAGGTGTTTTTGAAATCGTGAATGGGCTAAAAGTAGTAGATAGGGAGAAGATATCCCCGCTCGCAGAAGAGCTTTATCACACAGTGTGCAGTTAGGTTATGGAGTCCACTGCTGTAAGTGTGATGAATGAGTTTCAATTGAGACGTACAGAGGGCATTGGATGAAAATGGTGTGCAGTGACAGGCGGAAAAAAGATTTGCATGTGATGATAGAGACAACTCAGTATGATGGGCCAAATGGCCCCTTCCCCTTCTGTAATTTTGTGATTTGATGTGTCCAGAAATTACCTGAAATTTATTAAAAACACAGTTAAAACAGCACTGTTACGACTTAACCATCTTTCAAAGGATTACTTTGACTTCAAAATGGTTTTGTGGACTCTCCGAAGACAGATAACATTGGGTTTAAAATGACACAGAGGCAGAGGGTCAATACTGAAGCAGTACCTCATTGCAACAGGGTTAGAATTGAGGATGTGCCTCTTGATTGGACAGCCAGTGCTGAGATTTTGCAGGTCTATCACAGTGTAAATGTTGAATGAAAGCCTCATTGTCAGAGCGTCAGAAATGTGGGAGTGCATTATTGTCAGAGGGTCAGGATTGAGGCAGTGCCTCATTACGCAGATGTCAGAATTGAAGCAGTGTCACATGATGGGAGGGTCAGTCCTGAGGTATGACAGCACTGTCAGTGGTTTAGAACTGTGGAAATGCTTCCTTATCATATGGTCAGCACTGAACAGGTGCCTCAATATCATATGATCAGTCCCGATAGAATGTC
>NW_025971151.1:6947-7999 GCF_021869965.1 Rhincodon typus | reverse complement strand
TTTAGTTTTAACTGTGTTTTAGTGTATATATACAGGGGGCTCTGTATTTCAGGGTTTTACAGTGGGGCTCCTGTGTTTTAGGGTTTATTAACGAGTGGCTGATGAAGTTGTTTTGACTAACGTGCTTATTTCAGCGAGATAAGCATATCAGAAGACTAAAATCTCACCTTTACCAGATGACCTAACTTTTGATGCTGGTTAAATTAAAATGCTTATTTCAGCGAGTTGAGCACCTCAGAAGCCAAAAATCTGAACTTCACCAAATGAAACAATTTTTTAATATTCGTTTGACTAACATGCTTATTTCAGCGAGTTAAGCACCTCAGAAGCCAAAAATCTGAACTTCACAAAATGACACAATTTTTTTTATATATTCGTTTGACTAACATGCTTATTTCAACGATCATTAAGCATATAAGAAGACCAAAATCTCAACTTCAAGAAGACATTCAACATTTTATGCTGTTTTGACAACATGCTTAAATCTGAACTTCACGAAATGACTCAAATTTTGATGTTGGATTGACTAACCGGTTTTCAAAGTGAAATAAGCATTTCAGAAGTGAAGAATCTCGACTTCACCAAATTCGACAACTTATGATGTTATTTTGAGTAACATGCATATTTGAGTGAGATAAGCAATTCAGAAGGCCAAAATAAGGACTTCAAAAAATGACTGAAGTTTTTTATGTTGGTTAGACGAACATACTTACCTGAGTGAGATAAACACTTCAGGAGTACAAAAATCTCAACTTCACCAAATGACTCAACTTTCGATGTGGGTTGGATTAAAATGCTTCTTTCAGCGAGTTCAGCACTTCAGAAGTCCAAAATCTGAACTTCACAAAATGACTCATGTTTCGATGTTTGTTTGACGAACATGCTTATTTGAGTGCGAAAAGCACTTCAGAATTCATAAATCTCAACTTCATCAAATGACTTAATTATTGATGCTGCTATGACTAACACGCTTATTTCACTCAGATAATTACATCGGAAGACTTAAGTCTCAACTTCACCAAATGAGTTCGTTTTTGATGTTGGTTTGAATG
>NW_025971151.1:4571-6937 GCF_021869965.1 Rhincodon typus | reverse complement strand
AGTCTCAACTTCACCAAATGAGTTCGTTTTTGATGTTGGTTTGAATGACATGTTGATTTCTTTGAGATAAGCTCGTCAGAAGATCCAAATCTCAGCTTCACCAAATGACTCAAATTTTGATGTTGTTTTGACTAAAGTGTTTATTTCAGTTAGATAAGCAAATCGGAAACCAAAATCGCAACTTCACCAAAACACTCAACTTTTGATATTTGTATGACTAAAATGCTTATTTCAGTGAGATAAGCCCTTCAGAAATCAAAAATCTCAACTTCAACAAATGAGTTATTTTTTTTTATGCTGTTTTGACTAACATGCTTGTTAAACTCAGATAAGCACTTCAGAAAACCAAGATCTGAGCTTCAACAAATGACTCAAGTTTTGATGTTGTTGAGACTAACATGCTTATTTGAGTAACATAAACACTTGAGAAGTCAAAAATCTCAACTTCACCAAATGACTCAATTTTTAATGTTGTTTTGACTAACATGCTTATTTGAGTGTATTAAGCACTTCAGAAGGCAAAAGTCTCAACTTCACCAAATGTCAGAATTTTTGATGCTGGGAGGATTAAAATTCTGATTTCAATGATATAAGCACTTCAGAAGACAAAAATCTGAACATCACTAAATGACTCAATTTTTTATGTTAGATTGACTAACATACGCATTTCAACGAGTTAAGCACTTCAGAAGATCAAACTCTCAACTTCACCAAATGCCACAACTTTTGATATTGTTTTGACCAACGTGCTTATTTCAGCGATATAAGCATAGCAGAAGACGAAATCCTCAACTTCAACAAGACATTGAACTTTTGAAGCTGTTTTGACTAACATGCTTATTACAGTTTGCAAAGCATTTCAGAAAACCAAAATCTGAACTTCACTAATTGACTCAAATTTTGATGATGGATTGACTAACAGGCTTCCTCCAGTGAAATAAACACTTCAGAAATGAAGAATCTCGACTTCACCAAATGACTCAACATTTGATGTTGTTTTGAGTAACATGCATATTTGAGTGAGATAAGCATTTCAGAATACCAAAACCTGAACTTCACCAAATGACTCAAGTTTTGATGTTGATTTGACTAACATGATTATTTGAGGGAGATATGCACTTCAGAAGTCAAAAATCTCAACTTCACCAAAGGACCTAACTTTGGACGCTGGTTGGACTAAAATGCTTATTTCAGTGAGATAACCACTTCAGAAATCAAAAATCTCAACTTCACCATATGACTTAATTTTTGATGCTGTTTTGACTAACATGCTTATATAACTCAGATAAGCGCTTCAGAAGACCAATATCTCACTTCACCAAAATGTTAGTTTTTGATGTCAGTTTGAATGACATGCTTATTTCATGAGAAAAGCAGTTCAAAAGATCAAAATCTCAACTTCACCAAATGACGCAAGTTTTGATGTTGTTTTGACTAACATGCTTATTTCAGCGAGTCAAACACTTCAGAAGACTAAAATCTCCACTTCACCAAATGACACAACTTTTGATGCTGGTTGGTTTAAAATGCTTATTTCAGCAAGTTCAGCTCTTCAGAACACCAAAACCTGAACTTCACAAAATGACTCTAGTTTTGATGATGGTTTGACTAATATGCTTATTTGAGTGAGCTAAGCATTTCAGAAGTCAAAAATCTGAACTTCACCAAATGACTCAACTTTTTCTGCTGTTTTGAGTAACGTGCTGAATTCAGCGAAATAAGCATATCAGAAGACTAAAATCTCACCAAAGGACATAACTTTTGGCGCTGGTTAGACTAAAACACTTATTTCAGTGAGTGAAGCACTTGAGAAGACTAAAATCTGAACTTCACCAAATGACTCAAATTTTGATGATGGATTGACTAACAAGCTTCCTCCAGTGAAATAAACACTTCAGAAGTGAAGAATCTCGACTTCAAAAATGGCTCAACTTTTGATGGTGGTTTGACTAAAATGCTGATTTGATTGAGATAAGCACATCAGAAGTCAAAAATCTCAACTTCACCAAATTACTTAATTTTTAATGCTGTTTTGACAAACATGCTTATTTCAATAAGACAGGCATTTCAGAAAAACAAAATCTGAACAGCACCAAATGAATGCAGTTTTGATGTTGGTTTGACGAACGTGCTTATTTCAGCGAGATAAGCATATCAGAAGACTAAAATCTCCCCTTCACCAGATGACCTAAGTTTGAATGCTGGTTGGTTGAAAATGCTTATTTCAGCGAGATAAGCACGACAGAAGCCAAAAACTGTACTTCACAAAATGACTTTGTTTTTGATTCTGGTTAGACTAAAATGTTTATTACTGCGAGTTAAGCACTTCAGAAGATTAAAATCTGAACTTCACCAAATGACTTAAT
>NW_025971151.1:0-4561 GCF_021869965.1 Rhincodon typus | reverse complement strand
TTGTTTCAGCGATTTAAGCACTTCAGAAGTCAAAAATCTCACCGTCAACAAATGACTTAATTTTTGATGCTGTTTTGACTAGCATGCTTATTTCACTCAGATAAGCACATCAGAAGAATAATATCTGACAACACCAAATGACTGAGTTTTTGATGTTTGTTTAAATGACATGCTTATTTCATTGAGACAAGCACTTCAGAAGGTCAAAATCTCAGCTTCACCAAATGACTCAACTTTGATGTTGTTTTGACTAACATGCTGATTTCAGCCACTTAAGCACTTCAGAAGGCTAAAATCTCAACTTCACCAAATGCCACAAATTTTGATATTGTTTTGACTAACGTTCTTTTTTCAGCGAGATAGGCATAGCAGAAGACCAAAATCTCAACTTCAACAAGACACTCAACTTTTGATGCTGTTGTGACTAACATGCTTATATCAGTGGGAAAAGCACTTCAGAAGACTAAAATGTGAACTTCACTAAATGACTCAAATTTTGATTTGGATTGACTAACAGGCTTCCGCCAGTGAAATAGGCACTTCAGAAGTGATGAATATCGACTTCAACAAACGACTCAAGTTTTGATGTTGTTTTGAGTAACATGCATATTTAAGTGAGATAAGCACTTCAGAAGACCAAAATCTGAACTGCATCAAATGACTTATTTTTTTCTGCTGTTTTAACTAACATGCTTATTTAACTCAGATAAGTACTTCAGAGTTCAAAAATGTCAACTTCACCAAATGACTTAATATTTACTGCTGTTTTGACTAACATGCTTATTTCAGTGAGATAAGCTCTTCAGAAAAGCAAAATCTGAACTTCACCAAACGACTCAAGATTTGATGTTGGTTTGACTAACATTTTTGTTTCAGCGATTTAAGCACTTCAGAAGTCAAAAATCTCACCGTCAACAAATGACTTAATTTTTGATGCTGTTTTGACTAGCATGCTTATTGCACTCAGATAAACACATCAGAAGACCAATATCTGACAACACCAAATGACTAAGTTTTTGATGTTTGTTTGAATGACATGCATATTTCATTGAGACAAGCACTTCAGAAGGTCAAAATCTCAGCTTCACCAAATGACTCAACTTTTGATGCTGTTTTGACTAACATGCTGATTTCAGCCACTTAAGCACTTCAGAAGGCTAAAATCTCAACTTCACCAAATGCCACAAATTTTGATATTGTTTTGACTAACGTTCTTTTTTCAGCGAGATAGGCATAGCAGAAGACCAAAATCTCAACTTCAACAAGACACTCAACTTTTGATGCTGTTGTGACTAACATGCTTATATCAGTGGGAAAAGCACTTCAGAAGATTAAAATGTGAACTTCACTAAATGACTCAAATTTTGAAATAGGATTGACTAACAGGCTTCCGCCAGTGAAATAAGCACTTCAGAAGTGAACAATCTCGACTTCACCAAATGACTTAATTTTTAATTCTATTTTGACTAGCATGCTTATTTCAGTGATTTTTGCATTTCAGAAAACCAAAATCTGAACTTCGCCAAATGACTCAAGTTTTGATGTTGATTTGAATAACATGCTTGTTTCAGCGATTAAACCACTTCAGAAATCCAAAATCTCAACGTCAACAAACGACTTAATTTTTGATGCTTTTTTTTTGTCTAACATGCTTATTTCACTCAGATAGGCACATCAGAAGAAAAATATCTGAATTTCACCAAATAAGTTCGTTTATTTTGTTAGTTTGAATGACATGTTTATTTCATTGAGATAAGCACTTCAGAAGATCAAAATCTCAACTTCACCAAATGACTCAACATTTGATGTTGTTTTGACTAACGTACTTATTTAAGCGAGAGAAGCATATCAGAAGACTAAAATGTCAACTTCACCAAATGACTAAACGTTTGGTGTTGTTTTGACTGCTATGCTCATTTCAGCGAGTTAAGCACTTCAGAAGTAAAAATCTCAACTTCACCAAATGACTTAATTTTTGATCCTGTTTTGACTAACGTGCTTATTTCAGCGTGATAAGCTTATCAGAAGACTAAAATATCAACTCCACCAAATGACCTAACTTTTTAATCTGGTTTGACTAACATGCTTATTTCAGTGATATAAGTACCTCAGAAGTCAAAAATCTCAACTTCACCAAATGACTCAAATTTAGAAGTTGTTTTGAATAAGGTGCTTATTTCAGCGAGATCAGCATATCAGAAGTATAAAATCTCAAATTCAGCAAATGACCTAACTTTTGATGCTGGTTGGAATAAAATTCTTATTTCAGCGAGATAAGCACTTCAGAAGATCAAAATCTCAACTTCACCGTATGAATTCATTTTTTAGGCTGTTTTGACTAACAGACTTATTTCGGTAAGATAAGCACTTCAGAAAACCAAAATCTGAACTTCACCAAATGACTCAAATTTTGATGTTGGTTTGACTAACATGCTTATTTCAGTGAGCAAAGCACTTCCGAAATCAAAAATCTCAACTTCACCAAATGACTCAACTTTTGATGTTGTTTTGACAAACGTGTTTGTTTCAGAAGGATAAGCATATCAGAAGACGAAAATCTCACCTTCACCGGATGACCTAACTTTTGATGCTGGTTAAATTAAAATGCTATTTCTGCTAGTTAAGCACCTCCGAAGCCAAAAAACTGAACTTCATCAAATGACTTGATTTTTGATTCTGGTGAGACGAACATGCTTATTTCTGCGAGTTGAGCACTTCAGGAGATTAAAATCTGAACTTCATCAAATGACACCATCTTTTATGTTCGTTTGACTAACATGCTCATTTCAGCGAGTTAAGCACTTGAGAAGATCAAAATCGAAACTTCACCAAATGACTCATCTTTTGATGTTGTTTTGACTAACGTGCTTATTTCAGCGAGATAAGCATATCAGAAGACGAAAATCTAAACTTCATCAAAGGATGTAACTTTTGATGCTGATTTGACTAAAATGCTTATTTCAGTGAGATGAGCACTTCAGAAGTCAAAAATCTCATCTTCACCAAATGACTTTAATGTTGATGTTGTTTTGACTAACATGCTTATTTGAGTCAGATAAGCACTTCAGAAGTCAAAAATCTCAACTTCGCCAAATGGCTTAATTTTCCTTGCTGTTTTGACTAACATACCAGCTTACATCAGTGAGATAAGCACTTCTGAAAACCAAAACCTGAACGTCACTAAATGAATGTCAGTGCGTCAGTTCTGAGTCATTGTTCATTTGTCAGAGTGCTTGTCGTATGGGAATGACTCATTGTCAGAGTTTGTGTTGTGAGGCAGTTCCTCAGTGTAACGGTGTGGGAATTGAGGGTTTGCTGCACAGAGGGTCAGTGCTAAGGTATTGCAGCTGTATCAGAGGATCGGTGCTGATGCATTGCCTCACGATAAAGGCATCAAAAGTGAGGTCGTGCAAAACGATTACAGGGTCACTAAGATATTGCAGCACTGTGACAGTGTCAGAACTGATGGACTGTTTCATTGTCAGAGGGGCATCACTGAGGGATTGAAGCACTGTCAGAGCTTCAGTACAGAGGGAGTGCTTCATTGTCAGAGGGTCACTACTGCAGGAGTGCATTACTGTCAGATAGAGGCAGTTCCGAATTATGCAGGGGTCAGAACTGGGGCAGTGCCTCATTTTCAGGGCATCAAAGTTGAGGGCGACCTCACATTTAGAGAGTCAGTCCGGAGGGAGGGCTTCATTATTATTGTTTCAGCACCGAGGGCACTGGCATATTGTCAGCTGGTCAGTTCTGAGACAGAGTCTCTTTGTCAGTGGGTCAGCACTGAGGCTTTGCTTCAGTGTAATGGTGTCAGAATGGAGGGTTTGCCACAGACTGACGGTGAGTACTGAGGTATTTCAGCTCTATCAGTGTCAGAATCCAAGCAGGACCTCATTAGCAAAAGATCACTTCTGCAGCAGTGAGAGAGGGTCAGACTGAAGGAGTGCCTCCTTGTCAGATGGTTAGTTCTGACACACTGTTCCTTTGTCAGAGGGTCATTGGTGAGGCAGCGCCACTTTGTAATGGGATCAGAATTGTCAGGAGGCCAGTACTTAGCGAGAGCCTCATGATCAGAGGTCAATACTGAGAGAGTGTCTTATCAGAGATTCATTCCTAGAGGGTGTGCTTCATTGTCAAAGAGTCCAATCTGGGGCAGGGCACCATGTGAAAATACTGAGCGAGATCCTTTTTCTTAGCCGGGAAATGCAGGGTTACAGGGATAGGTTAAGGGGATGGGTCAGATGCGCTTAGGAGAGTCAGTGTGGACTTGGGCTTAATGGTCTGTTTTACACTGTTGGGATTCTATGATTCTGATGAGAGGATCAGTACTGTGGCATTTCAGCACTGTTGGAGGGTAAGATCAGTGTCAGTGCATAATTGTCAGAGGGTCAATACTGAGGCTGAGGCAGAGCCAGGGAACTATAGACCAGTGAGCCTCTGGTCTGACATTCCAGTCCTGCCTCAGAACTGATTCTCTGACAGAGCTGCAGCTCCTCAGTACTGACTCTGTAATCGTGAGGCACACCTTCAATCCTGACCCCATTTCAATGAGGCACGGCCT
>NW_025971150.1:0-11045 GCF_021869965.1 Rhincodon typus | reverse complement strand
CTCTGATGCTGCTTGGCCTGCTGTGTTCATCCAGCTCTACACCTTGTCTCACTTACTAGGATGTCAATATTTAGATTTGATCCAGAAACTGGAGACATGGCCCTTGATATATCACCCTGTTTATTAAAGAAAATTAATGAACTCATGTCTCCCACCATGAATGCATTAACTCCTTCCTGGAGTACAGTCCCATGGGCAGAGGTCTCCCAACAGCAAATGAATGATGTTTGAACTTGTCTGTACCACCAGATTATTATAAGGAATTCCAAATAATTTTTGACTGTCTTCAATTGGTAATTTTAAGGGAACTGTTACATTCAGCAACTTCCTGTACAATATTTGGGCGTATAGAACAATTTTGAACCATATAATTGCCCTATTTATCTTTGACCGTACACAAACACTTACTAACTGTCTTTAAATTATCCCACAGTTAGGAATGATTGAGTATTAATTTTAAATACTTACCCATATAAAAGCATATTACAGTTTGGTGGTCACCAATGGAGCTTTGTCATTGCTTTGCAGATGTTGGTGGCATCTCCTTCCTTTTTCTAGCATATTTGGAATGAATAAAAACTAATTGATATTAAGATTCAAATTAGCATAGAAATTCACCTTTTGATATCTGAAAGATACTTTTTCTGCATAAACTTAAAGCAGAATGTGATGTATTTACAGAATTACATATTTTTCTTTGCACACCATTTGGAATTACAAAAAAAGGTGATACATTTTCTTGTGAATTTCACAATAACATTGAAGTCTTCCGTTTTTGTTTTAAAAGCATTGGTCATTTTGCTAAGTGTCACTGAAACTTAATGTTAAGCTGAATATTGTGTTTTTGCTCACCTGGCTTCAATAACTAACTCACTTTAACAAAACAATCACTCCGTCTGAATTAAAAACCTAGAAATATCCTCAATAGCAGTGCCAGATGTGACAGTGCGAAAGTCAGAATAATGAACTTAATATCCTTTACTTCCAAATATTTTATTTAAATAGTGAGCATTAATGAGGTATAATTGGGAAGGATTGGAGAAGCCAAGATGTTGAACATTAGCAGGAAGGAATGCCTATAAATGTAATGCACCAGGAAGCAGTACTGTATTGCACATTTATTAATTGGGTTCCCTATTGTGGCAACATCTTGATTGGACACTTCCAAAAGAACTATTTATTGTATGAGTGAGGTGTGTAATTCAGAAATTGGGTAATCAAGAATTGTGAGACTTTTAATCACTGAACTAGGTATCTGGGTTGAACCCCATCCTGACAATAACTCACAACACAAGTAAATCAATGGTTTACGAAAACATTTTAATGGGGCAAATGGATAATACCCTAGGATCATATATAAAGGTCAAATGAACAGAGTGGGAGTCTCACAAATGTAGCTGTAGTACATGAATCTGAGATTTCTCAACAATTAAATCTGACATCTGTAACGGAGACCTTAGGTCCATTAGTACATAAGAGACTGACCATAAAATCATAAAAGCCTTAGGGAGTAGAAAGCATAGATTTAAAAGCAATAAGTCATGCACCATTAGTCTACTAGAATTCTTTGAGGATGTAACAAGCTCATTGTCAACATCTATCCAGTGGATAGTACTCACTTGCTTATCAAAGTATTTAGTTCCACATGTGAGACTTTTAGAAGATTCATGGAATTAATTACAGTTGTGAGATGGCTTTCCACAATATGTTTCTGTCTCTTTAGCAAAGTTATAAGATGAAATTAGAATTGAATTTAGGACATAATTTATATGGGGAGAGATTTCTTTATGTGGTTTTGGCATTTCTTTCAACAAATGATCAGTCACAGAACTTTTGTTGAAGGAAACACAATTTCTAAGAAGTTGCAGAAAAGCAGATCTGTGAGACATTAAAACTAATTTGCAACAAGCCTGTGGGGGGCAATAGGCCCTCAGTTCCACCAGTAACTCTCACTGGCTGCTGTATTCGTGAACTACTGGATTTGCTATTGTTCCAGTTGTACAAATTAAACCAGCATTGTGTTGGCGTGCTATGCAAGCTCATTAATATAATGGTGATAATTTTCTGTTTCTGTAATCTGTGAGGTTCTTAATCATTGGCTGCCTACAACTGCGTGAGCTGGATTGCTTATTTGTTAACATCTGTACAAAACAAGCAAGCAATAAGTTGATATTGACAGACTGTTACCCCATCCAGTTAATAAGACTCCATTCTGCATTCACACAGCATGCGATTAAGATCAAGAAGGAAATTAGAATCATATAAGAGGTAGTTTCCTGATATAATCATTCCAAATGCATTTTTCATATTGCTGCTGATTTTTCTTGAAGTCAATTTGGAATAAACTTGCAATTTAGTCTGAAGCATATTGCTTGATGTAAATTACAGGCTGAATCTTACGTTTTGTGGCTAAGAACGAGTTGAAGGGATTCCAGCTGCAAGGTTTCCTCACCATATCTTATCAAATGCACCTCATTAACTTCCTACTTCACCCCTATAGTGTCTGTCACACTTCATTTTTGGCCCAATCTTCATAGAATCCCTACAGTGTGGAAACAGGCCCTTCGGCCCAACGAGTCCACACACAACCTTAAATCATCCCACCCAGACCCACACTGCTATAACCCACCTAATCTACACATCCCTGAACACAACGGGCAATTTAGCATGGCCAATCCACCTAGCCTGCACATCTTTGGACTGTGGGAGGAAACCGGAGCACCTGGAGGAAACTCACACAGACACAGGAAAAATGTGGGATGTAGGCATCACTGCCTGGCCAGCATGTATTGCCCATCCCTAATTGCCCCTGAGAAGGTGGTAGTGAGCTGCCTTCTTGAACTGCTGCAGTCCACATGCTGTAGGTAGACCCCCAATGCCCTAAGGGAGCGAATTCCAGATGCCCCTTTCTCACAAGGAGTGGTACCTGCTCTGATTTACAAGCCAAGATTTCTCAACATCTAGCTTGTTTGGCAATCTTGGTAAAATAGGAAGCTGAACATAAATGAGGCAAGTTGGACAGTTAACTAGGCATACAATAAGCAATAATCTCCCAATTGCCACTCACCACTGCCTTGCGAGAAACTCACCTCATTTCTTAGCACAAGCATAAAATGTACAGCGAGATGCTCCCAACGTCAAGATGGGCCTCACACCAGCTTTCTCGTCTAGTTATTTGTCTCTCTGTCTCCCACGAATGTAACTGTTCCAGCATGAGGTGTCACTTCATGGCCACACTCGATGCACCATATCTGATTTGAGAGCTGGCTGCAGCATCTGGAATCAAGATGAACAATGAGTATACAGGACAATGTAACTTGCTGACACCAATGCACCTCATCCTACAACATCCTCATTGTTTCCCTGAGATTAATGTAGCAAACTGCTGTACAGCAAAGTATCCACCCACTTAATTTAGGACCAGCTAGGCCAGCTGCCTAATCCTGTTACTGTGTTGATTGGCACAGCAGGACAAGATATCAATGCTGAGAGCAAGATCTCATCCAAATTCTTGTCCAGTTCTGCCACATGCTACACCATAGCCCACATCACTCAGACCACTGTAAGGCTCTGCCCTCCATCACCAAACTGGACTCTGAGTTTTAGGACATTTTGGAAATGCAGCCTTGTCATCAGCATTATTTTCAAGATTCAAAAACTTACAATGCCTTATGATCAACATTAAAATGCTTTTATATTCTCTTCCATGTATTGCTGGTGAAGGAAACACCATGTCTAGAAATTTGCAGATAAACGGCGTTTTGAGTGAAGGTCAGCCAGCTGAATTGACTTCAAGACAAGGATGTCTGTGCTAGTTTTGCCTCATGACAGTTTGAACATTTTAAGTTCTGTACCTTGAACATGCAGCCAGTGCTCACTGTTTAACCTCAAACAGTCTGTGAACAAATAAAAAATAAAGCAACTTTCTTCTTTCCATCCCTTTTTCCAATGTCCGTCTGTCATGTTCAAACCATTTTCTTGGTCAGGTATCAAGTTGGTCCTGTCCTCAAACACATTTACAGAGACTATAATTGCCAACCCTGCTGGAGTTGGAATGTAATTGCAACCCCAAGTTCCTACATGGCCAGCTTTCTGTTTTCTTTCTCAAAAGACCCAGTGAAGACCGATGGCCTTCCTCAACTTATTCAATTGATCTGGAAGCATCTGTGGAGTGATAAACAGGGTTAATTTTTCAAGTCTGTAGTGACTGATGAAAGAATGGTGGGTGCAGTTGCCAGGACATCTCTGTGAAGGGGAAACGGCAGACCCCACTGAAGGCTACAGGGCCACTTGCACAGGAAGACTCAACAACCTCCAAACACCTGCCAGGATCAGACCGCAGTGAGAGGCCTGGCCATTCGAGGGACGATACCAGTGATGTGCTTAATCAGCTCATAGACAAATAGCTAATTGGTGAAATTGGCTACACTTACCATTGCCCATTAGTAATCATTGCAGGTGATGCATCTGGTCAGGCAGCATCAGAGGAGCAGGAAAGCTGACGTTTCGGGTCTGGACCCTTCTTCAGACCCGAAACATCAATTTTCCTGCTCCTCTGATGCTGCCTGACCTGCTGTGTTCATCCAGCTCTACACCTTGTTATCTCAGATTCTCCAGTATCAGCAGTTCCTACTATCTCTAGGTGATGCATCTGATTGCCTGGAGGCAGGAAAGCATCAGAACACATCCCCAATCTCAAGTTTGAGAATTTTCTTTGATCCCTTAAATATCATAAATACAGAAGAAGAGTCACAGTGGATCCAAGATATTGACTCTCTCTCTCCACAGATGCTGCCAGACCTGTTGAGATTCTCCAGCATTCTTTGTGTTTGTTGCAGATTTTCAGCATCTGCAGTATTTTGCCTTCACACAAATCCAATTGTCTACCAAGACGTCAATATAGGTCTCAGTTGCATGAGTTTGAGGAAGTTGCAAAGTGTTGTTTTTAGTCACTAGCCCAGTCCAGCTGCTCCAGATTATCACTGAATCATTACAGTTGTGCTACACTGTATGCTGTAGGCAAAATGTACGGAATTTTCTGGCCTTTCCAACATATAATTCCCAAGACATTACTGAAAAATGTTGTACTCTCAACTTCAAGGATCGCACCATTCCCAAGTTGAGCACTTACCCCGGAACACAACTTGCCTTTTTGAATCAAAGAAAAATGGTGCCTACTTCCCAAACTTTCTTTGATTTTGTTGTCATCTCTCCTGGAGGTGTTAACACAAACTGGCATAAATCAGCACACCACCGGTAATCCTTACCTTGCACACTTCATATCTTCTTCATTTGTGAATATGGACAGTAATGCAATGGGTTTTTAATCTGGAGAAGAGGATACTGCTGTTAATGCTGATTCCGTTTCTAAATAACATTCATGTTCGTGATCTCTTGCAGAAGATCTCATTCCAATGGAGAGCATGAACCTTGAGTGACCCCTACTCCCTCTCCTTCGTTTCCACCCCCGTTTCCACCCCCACTCACCCAGCTCTAGGAAGCTGAAGGAATGAGGCTCCTCCTCTATTGCCATCCTGACTTGGATGAGCTTAATTGGCACAGGCTGAAGATCAAACCTCAGGCTTTCCCGATGTGCATAAGGGTCAGTAATAGATGGTATGATTCTTTATCTACTTAGCTATGAAAATATCCATGAACGGCACCATTTTAATTTATTAATCCATAGCATCCAGAGAAATAGCCTCAGGCAAGATTAATTTGAAGGAGAATATTAAATATCTATTCCAATCTACTGGAGATAATTGCAATGAATGGTGCAAGAATGGAGCATAGGAAACAAAAGGGAATGCAATTTCCTGCACGTGCTGCCTCAATATCGAGCTTTTCTGTTCCTTGCCTGGTCCAAACACTGATCACATGGAACTGCAGTCGATTATAACATGTCGTTATTGAGACCATATTGTACAGCCCTCAGAGCTGTAGGCATTTAACTTCTATGTGGGGTCATGTAGAACGAGTTGCTCTTTTCAGCAGTTATATTGATCCAGAGGGTGTGGGAAGGGGTTAGGTTATGTTTACCCTTCAGCTCTATAAATGGGGATGCACCATTAATTACAGTGAGTGTGAGTTGGTAACAGTGAGGTGAGGTCATTAGAACGTTTGGGACTTCAGTGTGCAATGAGACCAATAGTCTTGCCCCTTTGGATTCAGCGATCAATTCTTGGATGTTTGATCATTTAAGCATAATTTATCACCAAATCGCATGCAGGAAAAATTGTCGTGCTAGTTTTATTTTTGTCTAGCATATACCCATGACAGCTGCCTGTCCACATTTCAGATTATGATTTATTTTAATTCATGAAATTCAGGAATTGACAGCAGCTGTTGCCTGTATCTGAAAGTGAGATATTTTAAAAGCTCTGCTAAGGGCTCTTGTGGTGCACTGGCAGTGTCCCTACTTCTGATCCAGGAGGCCTGAGTTCAAGTTCCACCAGCTCCAGAGGTGTAACGTAACAAATTTGAGCTGGTTGATTAAAAAGAATAATTAAATAATATTCACCACTGGAGCCCCCCATGGATGAGTCCTCAGTCCTCTACTGTACTCCCTGTACACCTACGACTGTGTTGCCAAATTCCGAACAAATGCCATCTCCAAGTTTGCTCTCGACACCACCGTAGTAGGACGGATCTCTAACAATGATGAGTCAAAATACAGAAGGGAGATAGAGGGCTTGGTGATGTGGTGCAATGAGAACAATCTCTCTCTCAATGTTGGCAAAGCTAAAGAACTGATCATTGACTTCAGAAAGAGGGGGGGAGAACATGCCCCCATCTATATCAACGGAACTGAGGTTGAGAGGATGGAGAGCATCAAGTTCCCCAGAGTGACGATAACCGAAGACCTGTCCTGGAATTCCCACATAAATACAACAGTCAAGATGGCACAACAACGCCTCTTCTTCCTCAGGCAGCTCAGAAAATTTTGCATGTCCATAAGGACCCTCACCAACTTCTACAGATGCACCATTGAAAGCATACTGTCTGGGTGCATAACGGCCTGATTTGGCAACTGCTCTGCCCAGGACTGTAAGAAACTATAGACAGTGGTGTGCACAGCCCAGACCATCACAGAAGCCAACCTTCCATCCATGGACTCTATTTACACGGCTCACTGCCACTGAAGGACGGCCAACATCATCAAAGACTCATCGCACCCTGGTAATGACCTCCTGTAACCCCCTCCGTCAGGCAGAAGATACAGAAGCCTGAACACATGTACAAGCAGGTTCAGGAACAGCTTCATTCCAGCCGTTATCAGAGTGTTGAATGGACTCTAGCTTCATTTAATGTAACCTGCAATGTAACTTGTATGCCTCTAAGTCTTTTTGATCTGTAAATCTTTTGCTTGCTGTGGTCAGCCTGTCCTGCTCATAAACAAAGCTTTTCGCTATATTTCGGTACACGTGATAATAAAATCAATCAATCAATAAAGGCACTGCTATTTGAGGAATTGGCCTGGTGATTATTTGCAATTATTTCAAATTAGTAGATCCATGTACCTTGAGACGAGGAATTAAGTCTCAATCCTTACAAGCTGAAATGAAATTAACATCAACTTTGCAACCAGTTAGTATACAGCAAAGCAATTTAGCAAATGGGCTTAAGCAGTTAAATAAATCAGTTTAACTTTCTGCTCTAGTTGTGTACTCGATGTGATGTGTGCTGAATAATGACCACTTAATTACTAACTGGAAGACATCTGGAAACAGAAATCACTTCATTAATAGAGTCTTTACACCATTTAAAAGCAGCCCTAGCTATTTGTGGCGAGTTTAATTCATGTTTACAGTGTAAATGCCGCAATTTCACAGGAAGGTTGACAATGAGCTGCCAGATTATATGAGCCTATGGCAGATTGTCCGGTGATCTGTAGTGACTTGTAACTCATCAATATCTCCTCCTTACCACAAATTACTGGACAATCCAAGCACACTAATAGCACTGGCATTTATCTTACCAATGAGGAGGTGGAATGTGTACTGATATTGTCAGCAGGGTAGTAATTCAGAGGCCACTGCTGTGAGGGATATAGCTTCAACACTCATAAGTGCAGCTTAATGAAATTTGAGAAGCTCTCGAAATGACAAGGAGCTGGACAGTGTAAGCAGGGAGAAGCTCATAATAAGATCAGAACTGGAATCACAGAAGTGTTATGGCACAAAGGGAGGCCATTTGACCCATCATGTCTGCGCCAGCTCTTCACATAAGTATCATTACCTCGTTCCAATCTCCTGCTTTTCCCATACCCTGGCACAATATTTCTATTCATCATCCATTACCCTTTTGAAAGCCTTAATTGCCCCCACCATATTTCCAGGCAGTGCATTCCAAATCTTAACTTCTTGCTGAATGAAACAGTTTTTTTTTTCAAATATTATTCACTGTTTTTGAAAATCACTTTACATGTATGCCCTCTCATCCTTGTTCAATTTATGCACAGGAACAGCTTCTTCTGGTCCACACTGCCTTGAATGTATATTTGGTGAGATATGGTGAGAGTACATAGTCTGATTTGGAAATTCCCACCTGCATGTGAATTTTGAAAATCTCCATCAAATCTCCTCTTAGACCCTTCTTCTCTCTGAAAGGAGAAGTCCCAGATTCTTCAATCTCTCCTCATCACTGAAGTTCCTCATTCCTGGAGCCACTTTTGCAAATTGCTTCTGCACTCTCTCCAATGTGTTCACGTCCTTCCTGAAACATAGCACCCAAAACTGTACAAGGGAATGGGTATAAGGTCATTTGTAAAAGAAGCAGAATGTGAGAAAAGCTTTTTCACACAATGAGTGGTTCAGGTCTGGAATACGCTGCCTAGAAATGTGGTGTAGGCAGGTTCGGGTGAGGCATATAAGAGAGCATTGGGCAATTATTTGAACAGAAACATTGTACAAGTGGAAAATTTGGGTAATTGGCACTGGATAATGGTGCTCATTTGAACAGCTGGTGCAGACATGATGGGCTGAATGGTCTCCTTAAGCACCATAACAATTGTATGATTTGAGAGCAAGTTCTAGCACATTAAATTTGCTCCATCCACTGACCCTAAAATATTTAAAGCCTTTCTCTGAAAACCTGGAATGTTTTTTAAAAGTTACAGTAGATATTATTAGGGGAGATGATGGCCTAGCGGCATTATCACTGGAATGTTAATCCAGAGACTCTGGTAATATTCTGGGGCCATGGGTTCAAATCCTCCACATGGTAGAATTTAAATTCAATAAAAATCTGAAATTAAGCATTTAATGATGACCATAAATCCATTGCTGATTGTTGGAAAAGCCCATCCGGTTCACTAATACCTTCTAAGGAAGGAAACTGCCATCCTTACCTTGTCTGGCCTACATGTGACTCCAGGCCCACAGTAATATGGTTGACTCTTAAATGGCATCTGGGCAATAATTGTTGACTGAGCCAATGATGTTCTTGTTCTTATGAATGAAGGAAAAAAACAATAATGGCATTCAATCCTGCTGCAGTGCTAACAGTGTCAATTTATAACAAAGGAAAATACATGAATCATTCATTAAAATGCCTGGGGCAGCATCAGCATGAGTCATTTAATTCTTTAAAAAAACATAATGCAAATTTGTTGTGAGAATTTAGACTGAGAATGACCAGGTGTAAAATCAGATTTTGAGTTAGACTTTATGGTTCTGCTTTCATATTTGTTAATACACAAAACCAAAATCTGGTCCCAATTACTACTCTCGCATGTCAGCCTCCACGGACTGCAAGGAAATATGGATACACTCCTCACACTGGAATGCTGGGAAACAACAGATGCAAACAAATAGTTGGACCACCCAGGACTCACACATTTACTCCTTCCCTCACTACCTGCTCTGTGAAGATACTTCTTCTCCTCAACCCATGCGTTCTTTCTATCCTTTAAGGATTTTGCTTCATGTGGATACCTCTGAAGTTCTATCTACCCGATGCATGTTTCCATAAACCTACCCACTCGGCCTCCCAACACTGTTCCCCATCTATTTCTTTTCATGAATTGCAACACACATTACGATTCCTTTTCATTCATTGTCTGCACCTTTGATTTCATATCCTTTTATCTTCAAGTCTCCAGGCCACCTCCACCCACAAGCCCACCACCCCATGTCAATTTCAAATGAATCCAGTTGAGAATCACTTTATATGCATAAAATCCACTAAAGGCCACTTTCCATTCACTGTGAACTCCCCCACTGCTATTTCCACCACTACTCCAGCAATGGCATGGAACGTGCAGAGATGTCAGTAGCTTGCCATCTCACCAGCAACAAAAAATGTTGTACTATCCTCGTTCACTGCAAGGAGAGAATCATATCTGGCCATTGACTATAAATCAAACTGACTGGCAACTGAGGTGTGCCTTTGTCATTTCTCTTGTGTTAACATAATTCAGTGCTTCAGGGCACTAGCAAAGCAAGAAGAGATAAAAATACAGATTGCTGTGTTGCAGTGAAAGAATCATAAGCATATGTAGAAAGTTTGAGACAGAAACAGAAACGGAGAATGGCAACAAATCAATTAATTTGCCCAGCTTGCTTTCAATTTTCGACGGTTAGAAAGTAAAATTTATAATTGTTTGATAGCTCTGAATGCAGAACATCTTTTTGAAATATAAGGATCCTGAATGAATCAAATAATCAAATATTTTTTGTTTGGGTACTGTGTCAAAGGTAGACCCTTTTCCGGGATTTGTTGCCAAGTTTTCAGTCTTTATAATACCTTTGCAGCATTGCTACAGGGATTTATAACCATTAGTTTGATGGCTGGAAATCAGTTTGTATCTGAATCTGGGCACAGTCATGGTGCATTGCATTCTGTAAGCGCTCAATGGAGAAGGCAACAGGCCTGCAGAAAAGTTGTCCACTAGCCTCATTACCAATAACCTGCAAGGACCACTCACCTGGCCCCAGACACAGCTAAGATAACAAGGTGTAGAGCCGGATGAACACAGCAGGCCAAGCAGCATCAGAGGAGCAAGAAAGCTGACGTTTCGGGCCTAGACCCTTCTTCAGAAAAAA
>NW_025971149.1:0-11050 GCF_021869965.1 Rhincodon typus | reverse complement strand
CGGGCCTAGACCCTTCTTCAGAAATTTCTGAAGAAGGGTCTAGGCCGGAAACGTCAGCCTTCCTGCTCCTCGGATGCTGCTTGGTCGGCTGTGTTCATCCAGCTCTACACCTTGTTATCTCAGATTCTCCAGCATCTGCAGTTCCTACTATCTCTGAAAGCATTTTTAATACAAGTTTGTTTAAAAGTTGCAATTAATTTCAAAATTTAAATGAATCAATCCCAGCAAATACACATTGTACAAAATTAGCAGAATACAACATAATAGCTGGGCGGCATTTTGGCTCAGTGGTCAACACTGCTGCCTCACAGTGCCAGAGGCCTGGGTTCAATTCCACCCTTGGGTGACTATCTGTGTGGAGTTTGCACATTCTCCCTGTGTCTGTGTGGGTTTCCTCCAGGTATTCTGGTTTCCTCCCACAGTCACAAAGATGTGCAGGTTAGGTGGATTGGCCATGCTAAGTTGCCTGTATTGTTCAGGGATATGGAGATTAAGTGAGTTATAGGGGGATGGCTCTGGTTGGGATGCTCTGAGGGTCAGTGTGGACTTGTTTCCACACTGTAGGGATTCTATGATCTGCTCAGTTTGCAAGCCACCCTCATGCCCATTCCAGAAAGACATTGTACCAGATGAGTGGCAGAGAAAATCACAGTGTAAGGGTAAAATGGAAGTCCTTCTTTCAACAGCCATAAAAGCAAGTCTATATGAGGACATAATGTCCAGGGTAATTCTCCAAACTTACATCATTAATTAGGAAATCATGGATGCAATTGACCAATGGCTAAAGTCTCCACATTTTTCACATGATGAATAAAGACAGTCCTCTTTTACTGCTGTTTTCGTCTGAACTGAGAACTGATGAGGGAAAGATTTTTACAGTCACGGAGTCATAGAGTTTTTAGTGCGCTGAAAGAGGCAATTTGGTCCCTCATGTTGGCATCAGTCATCAAACAACAATTTATTCTAATCCCATTTCCCAGCACTTGGCCCAAATCCTTGCATGTTATGGCATCTCAAATATACATCCAACTAGTTCTTAAGTTAATTGAGGTTTTCCCCTCTCTACCACCCTTTTAGGTAATAAGTTCCAGATACACACAACCCTCAGGTGAAAAACATTTCCTCAAATCCCCTCTAAACCTTCTGCTCCTTACCATGAAATTGTGCCTAGTGATTATTCACTCTTCTATGAAGGCAAAAAGCTTAGTATCTACCTAAAATTCAGTCTTTATTTTAGCAATTAACTGCAATTATTATTTATGTTAAGATGATTTAAATATAATTTCAGCCATAACACAGTGGAGTGTAAGTTCTCTGAGAGTAACTGTAGCTAATTAATGAGGTGTTTGGTTAAAACTGTTTTTTTGAGAAGCTTCAATTTAGTTGTTTTATCAGGAAGCAAAAAGGTCTCCTTCAGTGTTGCGCTGTGTATATGGAATGCTGCTTTGGATGTACATAGTGTAAAGTGAGAGTTTGGTGAGTGATACTGAGTTCAGTGAACAGGGGGAGGAAGTGTTCTTTTCTTTTTCTACCATCTCCAGACTCCAACACAGTAATTGGCTTACTTTGGTACAGGAAAGGAACTTAAGGAGCTGACTGTGAATATGTTGATAAATTTTATATGTATTCTACTTGTATTTTTTTGAAGTTAGAGTATGACAGGTCATTTTGACCAAATGGAATATATATTTTATAACATGTAGAATGTCACCATGTGTTGTAGATGGACACATTTTCTGAAAGTGTTGCTTGCTGCAGAAGTTTCAGCTCTAGATTTTGAAATTTGAACGGTGACTCAAATCATTGCTGTGCATCCGCGAGGCTGATAGCTGCATGGATAACATGTCTAAGGAAGTGGTTAAACCACAATTTAGGAACATACAGAGAGAGAGAATGAGTGACTACCAAGCAATCTCAAACTGCACTACCAAGGCAAGCGGTGCAAGAGTCCCTTGAGTCGATCTTGCTTGCTGATTAGTTTTCCAATTTGGATATTATGAGGACAAGCTGGTGAGTTGCCTCCTTTGTACCAGGATCAAGGACATTACTGAAAAACTGTAGGAAATGCTTTTAGAAGAGAATGAATATGATATTGATGCAATCACAGAGAGACAGTTGAAGAAAGGACAGGACTGATAACTTTCATTCCAGGGTATAGAAGTTTCAGGTGTGATAGGCAGGATGTAAAAGGTGGAGCATTGCATTATTGATAAAAAAGACTATCACTGCAATAATGAGGCCAAATGTCTTAGAAGGCTCTTCAAATGAGGGCATCTGGGTAGAGCTTAGAAATAAAGGCGTAATCACCTTGCTGGAATTATGCTATAGGCCTCCTGACAGTCAGGGGTAGATAGAGGAGCAATTAGTAGGCAAATCAGAAGTATAGGAGGAATAGGGTTATAGTAGTAAGGGATTTCAACTTTGCTAGCATTTGCTGGGATCGTCTTAGTATGAAAGGATTAGATGCAGTGGAAGTTTTAAAGTACATCCGGGAGAGCTTTTTGTGCCAGTACGTAGATAGATTTACTAAAGATGGGATAGTGCTAGACCTAATCATAAGAAGGAAAGCCGGTCAAGTGATTGAAGTGTCAATGGACGAGCATTTTGGGAATATTGATGACAACTCTAAGTTTCAAAGTCATCATGGAAATGGATAAGGATAATGCAGAATTTGTGTCTAAGTTGGGGGGAAAGCCACTTTCAAAAGTCTTTTAAAAGTAGTATAGTGACAGTTCAAGGCCAGCGTGCCCCTCTAAAAGTAAAGGGGAAGGGCAGCAAGTCCAGGGAACCTTGGATGTCAAGGGATATCAAGAGATTGATAAAGAAAAAAGAAAAAGTGTACGTTAGGTACAGAACATTAAAAACAAGGGAGTCCCTTCAGGAACAGGGAAAGTGCTTAAGAAAGTTGTGCGGGTTGGGGTACTTGCTTAAAATATAAATTAGGAGGGCAGAGGAGTGCACAAATATCTTTGGCAGATAGGATTAAGGAAAACCACAAAGTATTTTATAAGTATCAGAAGTGGGGATGTTCGCTGATGATTGCACAATGTTCAGCACCATTCGCGACTCCTCAGATACTGAAGCAGCCCATGTTCAAATGCAACAAGATCTGGACAATATTCAGGCTTGGGCTGACAAGTGGCAAGTGACATGCACGCCAGGCTATGACCATCACCAATAAGAGACGATCTAACTACCACCACTTGACATTCAATATTGTTACCATCACTAAATCCCCCACTGTCAACATCCTGGGGGTTATCATTGAACAGAAACTCAACTGGACTCAGCACATAAACACAATGGCTACAAGAGCAGGTCAGAAGCTAGGAATACTGTGGCGAGTAACTCACCTCCTGACTCTTCAAAGCCTGTCCACTATCTACAAGGCACAAGTCAGGAGTGTGATGGAATACTACCCACTTGCCTGGATGAGTGCAGTCCCAACAACACTCAAGAAGCTTTATACCATCCAGGTCAAAGCAGCTTGCTTGATTGGCACTACATCCACAAGCATCCACTCCCTCCTCCATTGACACTCAGTAGCAGCAGTATGTACTATCTATAAGATGTACTGCAGAAATTCACCAAAGATCCTCAGACAGCACCTTCTAAACCCACGACCATGCCCATCAAGAAGGACAAGGGCAACAGACTTATGGGAACACCACCACCTCCAAGATCATCTCCAAGCCACTCACCATCCTGACTTGGAAATATATCACCATTCCTTCGCTATTGCTGGGTGAAAATCCTGGAATTCCTTCCCTAATGGCATTGTGGGTCAACCTACAGCAGCTGGACTGCAGCTGTTCAAGAAGGTAGCTCACCACCACCTTCTCAAGGCTAACTAGGGATGGGCAAGAAATGCTGGCCAGCCAGTGACGCCCACATCCCATAAATGAATTTTAAAAACTATCAAGAGCAAGAGGCTTACCAAGCAATGATTAGGGCCTATTAGAGACCACAGAGCCAATCTGTGCATGGAGCCAGAGGATGTGTGAGGTTTTGTATATTTCTCATCTTTATTCACAAAGGAGAAAGACATTGTAGCTGGAGATTTCAGTTGGGATGGCAAGGTTAAGCAAGCTAAGATTAATAAGGAGAAATAGAAGTTTTAATGTGCATAAAGGTACATAAATCCTTAAGCCCTGATGCGATGTATCCCAGGCTGCAATGGGACGCAGGGGAGGAGATTGCTAGGGCCCTGATAGACATACGAAGTACTTTAGCCACGGGTGAATTGCCAGATGAATGAAGGATAGTTAATGTTGTTCCCTTGTTCAAAGAGGACAGCAGGGATAGACCAGGTAATTACAGACCAGCTAGTCTGAAGTCAGTGGTAGGAAAATTATTGAAAAAATTTGGAAGCACATGATTAATTAACAGATGGAAAGGTAGAGATTTATCAGGGATACTCAGCATGGATTTCTGAGGGGGATCCTGTCTGATTAGTTTAATTGAGTTTATTGTGAAGCTAACTAGATATATTGATGAGGGTAGTCCAGTTGATGTGATTTACATGGACTTCAGTCAGGCTTTTGACAAGGTCACAAGTGGAAAGCTGGTTCAAAAGACAGGAACCCCTGGCATCCAAGGCAATTGGCCACTGGATCCAAAATTAGCTTACAAATAAGGGGCAAGGGTGATGGTGGAGGGTTGTTTTTGTAACTAGAAGCCTGTGGCCAGCAGTGTTTCAAATGGATTAGTGCTGGGACCTTTGCCGATCATAATGTACATTAACAACTTGGATATAAATTTCATCAGAAATCCCGGCACCTCCACATCATGGATATGAATTTAGAAGGTATAATTAGTAAGTTTGCAGATGATACAAAAATTGTTATTGTTGTTGGTGAGCGGTATAGTCCAGCTACAGTCTGGTATTGATCAGCTGGTAAATTGAACACAGCAATGGCAGATGGAATTTAATTCCTGTAATTGTGAGGTGATGTGTTTTGGGAGGTCTAATGAGAGATGGATATGAGCAATGAATGGTAGCTCCCTATGGAATACGAGGGAAGAAGGGGTCCTTAGTGCACAAGTCCATCGATCCCTGGAGGTGTGAGTACAGGCAGACAGGGTGGTGAAAAATGCACACAGGATTCTTGCTTTCATGAGCTGAGATGTAGAATATAGGTGCCAGGAAGTCTTTTTATAACTTCTTAAAGCATTGGTTTAGCCATAGTATGCAGTTCTGGTCACCACACTATCAGAGGACATGATTGAACTGCAGACGCTGCAAAAGAGATTCACCAGGATGTTGCTTGGGATGGAATGTCTCAGTTATAAGGAGAGACTGGATTGGCTGGGTTTGTTTTTCCTGGAGCAGAGGATACTAATGGGGTTGTATGGAATCTGATTGAGATATGCAAAATTGAGAGACATGGACAGGGTAGATTGTGAGAATCTTTCCCCATGAACAGATCTAACACCAGAAGTCATACAATGAATGTCAGGAGTAGATAGTTCAGAGGGGATCTGAGGATTTCTTTAAAACTTAGTGGGTGGTAGAAATGTGGCATGTGCTGCTTGAGAGGGTAGTGGAGACAGGTCATTTCACAACATTTAAGAAGCATCTTGTTGAGTACTTAGAATGCCAGAGCATAGTAGGCTGTGGATCACGTGCACGTAAATGGGATTAGTATAGTTTGGTATAACAAGGTGTAGAGCTGGATGAACACAGCAGGCCAAGCAGCATCAGAGGAGCAGGAAGGCTGACGTTTCAGGCCTAGACCCTTCTTCAGAAATATAGTTTGGTGCTTGTTATTCAGCATGGACATGGTGTGGCAAAGGGTCTGATTCTCTGCTGTATGACTCTGAATCTGCAAATTGACAAGGTAAGCTAAATGAGTATTTTGTTTTGAGGATGAGTTTTTGGCGTGTGTTATGCTTGTTTCTAGAGCAGTATATTTGAGGAATCACTTAAAGAATGTGCTATTTAAGATCCATCATTTTACAACACAAAAGGGCTAATGAACAATTTTGTTGCGAAAGGAACTTTAGAGATGTGATACCACACTATGATACAACTTTACATTCTCTCTGAAAGTGTGGTTGTGCAAACTCAAGCCGGGGTGTTTAAATTTGAACAAGGGAAATCGTGAAAATGAGGTGAATTGGTTGAGGTGGGTTTGACAGCATGTTAAAAGGTACAATAGCATATAGACAGTGGATAGTCTTTAAAGAATTATTATATTATTTCCAGCAACTATACAGGTCTTTAAGGCACAAAAACCTACAAAGTCAGTTAACAATGGCTAACAAAATCAGTTTAGGATTATGTAAGGTAAAAGAAAAGGCATATAAAATTGTCGGTTCATGACGAAATTAAACATTTCCAAGTTTGCAAGTGAGGTAAAGCTCGATGGGAATGTGTGCTGTGAGGTTCCATGATCCTTGTGGAAAGGGACAAGGATGAGCCTGAAATCAAAGTTCTAAACCATGGGTGGGGCGGGCGGTGGGGTGGTGGTGGGAATCGCCAATTTAAAAAGATCAGGTATGATTTAGCCTTTGAACTGGGAGCAGATGCTTACAGAGGGTGATGATCAAGGAATGTTTATGACAGGAAACCTTTGCCCAGTGGGTTCTGCAGGGATCAAGTATTGGGGCCCTTGCTGGTTGTGATTTTAGACTTGAATGTAAAAGGGCTGATCAGTAAGTTTGCAAATGGTATAAAGTTGGTGGGGTGATAAACAGTGAGGTGATAGGAGGATATAAGCAGGCTTATCACATGGACTGATCAACAACAAATGGAATTCAATCCGGATAAGTGCAAGGTGATGAACATGGGCAGATAAAGTGATGAAAGTAATGCATAATGAAAGATAACACAGTGTTTCCTCTGGGAAATCCAGAACCAGAAGACAAATTTTCAAAATAAGGGCGAAGCCACTTAGGGGTTAGTTGAGAAGACATTTATTTGTTCAGATGGTTGTGAATCTTTGGAATTCTCTACTCCAGAAGGCTGTGGAAGCTCAGTAATTGAATATTTTTAAGGTAGAGATAACAGATTTCTAATAATCAATGACATAATTGGTAAAATAGTTAATAGTTAACAGTGGTTAGCTGCCTCAGCACCAAGGACCTGGGTTCGATCTCAGCCTTAGGTAACTGCCTGTATGGAGTTTACTTACCTCACTGTGTCTGCACTGGTTTCCTCCACAGTTCAAAGATGTGCAGGTTAGGTGAATGGTCATGCTAAAAATTGCCCCATAGTGTTCAGGGATGTGCAGGTTAGGTGAATCAGCCATGGTTATAAACCCCATGAGAGGTCACAGAGATGGAGTAGGGGTGTGGGTCTGGGTGGGATGCTCTTCGGAGGGTCAGTGCAGAATTGATGAAGCAAATGGCCTCTTTCTGCATTGTAGGGATTCTGGAACGGGGATAGTGTGGGGAAAAAGCATTGAAGTGGATGATCAGCCATAAGTGAATTGATGGTAGTGCAGTTTAAGAGGTTGAACGTCCTACTCCTGCTGCTATGTTCTGATGCTCCTATCACGTTCACAACAAATTGTTTGCCCAAAGCATTTTCATCATTTTATGCGTACATGACTCAGAATTTGAAATATTAGGCAAAATAAGAGACTTCACCCACACATCTTCTTACAACTTAAGTAAGAATTTATTAGCATTTCCAAGAATCTTTCAACAACACTCTTGAAACACCACTTACCTGTGGCTGAATTACACCATAAAGGCAAAGATAATGGACTTTGAAAGAAAACAATATGTCAAGAAGCAATAAATTTATATTTAGAAAGGAACTAAACATAGATTATTTTCAATTGGTTTGCCTATATACACAGCCTTCTATCAGTAGCATTTTAACACATGCTTAACACAAAATGACAGATCTCAGTTTGGAATTGTAACACTCTTTTCCTTGATTTCTTGACTGGCATATGTTGTAAAGTGAAAAGGTGGATAAATATACCCTGACTAACCTTGACCAGTTGTAGTAACCCTTTTTAACTTAGGTGTATTATGCAGTGAGATGGATAAAGGGGGACGAAGAGTTGGGGAAATCCAACGTATCTTTATTGAACACTTTATCTAGTGAAAACAATATTTATCAGGTTGTTATATTGTACTTTAAATGAACTCAATTAAACTCTTCACAGGATTCTTCAGTAAACAGTCTTAAGTTTCTATATAAACAGTTTCAAATCACCACTAGCTGTGTACTTCTGACACACACTTACAAGGACTTGCTACATCCTATCAACAGTTTGTTATACTGCATTTGAACTGTTTGTCTAAAAAGCTTGTAATAATACTCCTTTAATAAAGTTGTGACAGGCTTTTCCTCGGTTTTTGAGGGTTGGCTGATATTTCAGGATCGAACAGACTTTTATTGTCTTTGACTGTACAAATTAAAGTTCATCTTAAGAATGCAGTGCAAGTCCTTACCATTGGTCCATGCATAGTGTCCACATGCTCCATTCAGTTGTTCAGGATTTTCTTCAGTGGTCCAAACAGTGCTCTTTAAGCCTGTAGTCAATTTTTCCATAGATTTCTCTCACACATCATGAACAGAAACTACAAAGATTCTGCTTGCTTTATGGGAAAGCCCTGCTCCTCCCCATATCCCTCCATCCATGACCCCATTCCTCTTCTCCCAGCTCTTCCTCTTGTTCAATCTCCCTCTTCCAAAGTTTGCACTACTGCCCATTGTTAAGTTTGGCCAAATTCCTTTACACTCAATGGGATTGTATTGAAAGGCCTAATTCCAGGTTATTTTGGCACTGGAACAGATGCTATCCCAATTTCTCCACTCATGTTATTTGTGTCATTCACTGGCAGTGGTGTCCCAGGTAAGCACCCATGTGGTGAACATACACCCTTAAAATGTTTCAGTAATTACAGCAACTAGTTCCAATGAAATCACTTTCCACAAGTTTCAATAGTGAAAGAGAGACCAACAAATCCTTTCTTCAGTCATGACTGTAACATAACAAACATTACCAAGCTAGAAAGGAAATCATCCAAGGAACATATATGGAAAATCTAATTCTGTAAGATTGCTGAAGACTGGATTACGGATAGTGTGGTCTTTCACTGCTTATACAAGGATGATGTATCAGCGGTAGTTTGCTGTTCGGTTTGTTTTCTTTTCCAAACAGTGAATGATATTTACATAACTATATACTTTTCAACTTTCCTCAGTAATCAGTCATAATTATTCACTCTTCTGCCTGAGAAACTCGCCAATCACCGAATATACTGGAATAGACTGGCATCCTTGGTGCCTATGTCATGGTTGAATGCATTGCTAAGCATTGGCATTGCTGTGTTGCCATTCACTGGCCCAAAGAAATGCTACTTACAGCGCACAACTGACAACATGATTTGACATTTCCTGGCATACACAGCTTCACTTTATTTCCCCAATTACTCTCTATCCTCCAGGCAACAGAACTTGCCTGTCCTTAGCCACATCAGATCAGCCATCCTCTCTGAGTCACTGCTATTTTGTCTCCAATGCTCACCGCTGGCCATTGTCCAGTGGGGACCTGTCACAGACAGGCAAGAGTTCAGATATTTCCAAGGGTGGGCTTTTATTAGCAGGCATTGAACAAAAGCAAACATGAACAAAACTACTGAAGGCTGCAGTTCACCTCCACAATGCAAGCAGGAAACAGGCATGATGACCAATGACTATTGTCATCTGCACCAAGTTTCTTCTACTGGAACTAGGTGTTAATCAGGTCCTTCCTTGCTTGCAGCATCTGATGCAGATGAGCTATGCCACGCACAAGGAAAATTCCATGCAATATCCTAATCCTTCTCGTTGGAAGTCTGCTCCTATTCTCCCAGTTCCTCAGTGTCCTGTACATTGCTTCATTATCTGGTCCAACATGGCATTGCACAGCACGGCGAGGATGATGCAACACACTCTGTCCAGACTATACTGGAGGTCCCATCTAGAGTAGGCCAAGCTGTGGAACCACATCTTCAGCAGCCTATACTCTGCTCCATCTTGGCCCCAGTCACAGTGTGGATGGCATTGTATCAGTGCTCTGTACCAGTCAGGGGCTATGTAATTGTCATTAGCCAGGAATCTCAGTGGGTAGCCCTTGTCCCTCCATAACTAGCCTTGTAAGGCACCTGGACCTTCAATGAATACACAAGGATGTAGAAGTCATGGCAGCTGCTAGAGTACTGGGCACACGCCTTCAGGAAGTGAACCCAGTTTTTGCAGATCATTTGCACCTTTAGTAGAATGGAAGCCCTTCTTATCGATGAACTCTGCAGCATTGTAATACGGCCCTCTCAGTGCAACATGTTTGCAGCCGATAGCACCTTACTCAAGTAACCAAATCCTACAGGGCTGCAGCACTGCCCTCACAATAGGGAAACAAAATGAACTGCTTTGACCTTGCACAAATGGCATCAGGTATTGTCCTGATGCAATTATGTATGCACCGCCGAGAGATCCCACACAAGTCATCTGTCACTTATTGAAATGAACCAGTCCCACAGGAGTTGAAAGCAGCTATCACCTTTATAGCCTCCTGGGGACAATGTCTCCTCCCCCAGTCCTGCTTCCTTCACATCCTGAGATCCTGATCCGGCAGTTGACGCAGTTCAATCAGCGTCTCAGAATATATGGAGCATTGATGCTGCTCTTTGTTCATTCTGAGGAAATGGATTTGAATGTGAAAGACCTTGGTCCTTCTGTGAGACTTGTGGCTTTGTGTTTGCACTAAACAATGAGGCAAGATAGCAGTAAAATGAGCCTGGGGACAAAGCACCAAAAGGCAGGACATGGATACCTTAAGCATGTATTCAAAGTGCATGAGCTGCATGTGTGTAGCTGCGCACAAAGTGTCCTTGCTGTAGCATTACAATATTAGTTGCTGGTGCAACCCATGATACATCAAATGCAGAAGCAACCTGTAAGAGAATTGAATCAGAGATAGTAGGAACTGCAGATGCTGGAGAATCCGAGACAACAAGGTGCAGGGCTGGATGAACACAGCAGGCCAAGCAGCATCATAGGAGCAGAGAGGCTGACGTTTTGGGCCTGGACCCTTCATCAGAAAAG
>NW_025971148.1:5217-11054 GCF_021869965.1 Rhincodon typus | reverse complement strand
GTGATGGTGGTGATGGCGACGGTGATGGCGACGGTGATGGTGGTGATGTTGACGGTGATGGCGGTGATGGTGGTGTTGATGATGGTGGTGTTGGTTGTGATGGCGACGGTGATGGTGGTGATGGTGACGGTGACGGCGCTGATAGTGATGGTGGTAATGGTGATGGTAATGATGGCGATGATGGTGATGGCGGTGATGGCGGCAGTGATGGCGACGGTGATGGCGACGTTGATGGCGACGGCGGTGGTAGTGATGGTGGTGATGCTGATGGTAATGATGGCGATGATGGTGATGGTGGTGTTGATGATAGTGGTGACGGTGGTGATGGTGGTGATAGTGGTGGTGGTGATGGTGATGGTGGAAACGGTGATGGTAACGGTGGTGGTCGTGACGGTGATGGTCGTGACGGTGATGGTCGTGACGGTGATGGTGATTGTGGTGACGGTGATTATGGTGATGGTAATGGTGGTGATGGTGATGGTCGTGATGGTGATGGTGATTATGGTGACGGTGATGGTGGTGGTGATTGTGGTGATGGTGGTGATAGTGATGATGGTGATGGTGATAGTGATGATGGTGGTGATGGTGATGATGATGGTGATGGTGGTGGTCGTGACGGTGATGGTGATTGTGGTGATGGTGGTTATGGTGACGGTGATTATGGTGACAGTAGTGGTGGTGGTGGTGACGGTGATGGTAGTGATGGTGACGGTGATTGTGGTGATGGTGGTGGTGATAGTGATGGTGATGGTGACTGTGGTGATGGTGGTTATGGTGACAGTGATTATGGTGACGGTAGTGGTGGTGATGGTGATGGTAGTGATGGTGATGGTGATGGTGGTGATGGTGTTGATTGTGGTGAAGGTGATGGTGCTCACGGCACCCAACATGTCCATGTTCACATGCCCTACCTTGCTCAGTTAACTGGAAAGCAAGGAGGGTCTTCAGCAACCAATAGGATGATTCTCAGCTGTGTATTAAATGACTAAATAACCATTGCCAAGACAGTTATAAATAATAAACAAATGTGCGCAAATGAAATTAAAAATGAGCTTTTTATGCATATGCAATGACTTTTCTTCAGAGTTGCCTTGGAGCAATGGTTGGGAAATTAATCTTCTATTCTGTCTGCCTCCAGGAAAGTCTTGGAGCGTTGAAGCTGAATCAATTGAGGTGTGAGAGTGGGGCTACATAACTCTCAAGGGGTTCATTGTTGAATAGTGCAAAACATGCATACCTGAGGAACCACCGCATAACACAGTTTGATTCCAATTGACGAGGTGAGAGAGGGAGTGCACATTAAAGTCTAATTGGACAGTCACTTGGTAGTACCAAACTTGAATATTGCTCACAGGTTCCTGGAGCTTTTTATCTTGCACCCCTCAGGACAAAAGCAAGAACAAGAAATTTCACAGCAATTTCCACAATGAGAGATAAGGGTGCTGATTGGTTGGCAAGTCAACTCTGATTGGCTGAGGTATTGCCAGGTTGAAAGCAATGTGGAACCATTGGCTCCCCAAGCTCCTGGATAAATCAGAAGGACATTAATCACAATTAATTTGTGGTGGATTTGAATATGTTTAAGGAGGAGATAGACAGATTTTCAATCAGTAATGGGTTGAAGTGTTAGGGAGAGAAGGCAAGAAAATGGAATTGAGGCCAAGATGAGATTGGCCATGAACATATTAAATGGTGGAGCAAGCTCAGGGGAATCCCATCATGATAAATACTAGAAATGTTGTTGTAAAGCTGATATTTTTTTAATTCTCTGTAACAAGAAGTTGGACTGGATCTTATAATCACGGTTGTGAACCTGAGGCCTTTAGATTTAGTGATTTTATAGCAGTCGTTGGAAACATTGTACATTTAAAATCCTAGCAATGACTGCCCGATAAGTGAGCATACAAGTTTGAGCTATCCTTTCTGTCAGTTTAACCAAGAATTAACCCATCGGAAATTCATACCCCTGTCAAGTTAACAAAGGAAATACATTTCACTATGTTCAGTGTTGTTCCACTGATATCAGCAATGCGGTTAAGATTACTGTTGATCTAGGTGTTAGTAACTAAGACCCCAGAGCAAACCCATGCACAAAATGTTGTCAATCGGTGCACAGCAAGATCTCATTATTAACAGATGCGATGAACTCCCAATCTGTCTCTTCTTTGGAAAAGGAGGTCGAAAGAAAGAGGATTTGATGGAGCGCACACAGAACGTATTTCTTTTGAAGGTATAGTGTATTAAACATGCCAGCCAACATCGGAACAATAAGATCCCACACAAACAGCAAAGTGAGGACACTCAGGTATAACACAGTGTGGAGCTGGAGGTACACAACAGGCCAGGCAGCATCAGAGGAGCAGGAAAGCGGACGTTTCGGCGGGGGGGTACCTTTCTTCCTGCTCCTCTGATGCTACCTGGCCTGTTGTGTTCCTCCAGCTCCACACTGTCTTATCTCTGACTCCAACATCAGCAGTTCCTACTATCTCTGAGGATGCTCAGATTTTTTTTTTCTCTTGGGTTAAAGTTTAAACATTGTGCAGGTGACCTGGGGTAAGTTGAAAAAAGGTGACCTGGGGTAAGTTTAAAAAAAAACCCTCTTCTTCCTTGAGCTAGTATCACAGAATCTTTTTAAGTCCACCCAGAGACTGACACTGCAGCATTCCCTGAATACTTCACCAAAAACGAAATCCTGCAGAACAAACAGGAAGTGCTGGAGAAACTCAGCAGGTCTGGCAGCATCTGTGGAGAGAGAAAGTGAGTTAGCGTTTTGAGTCCAGTGACTCTACTCCAGAATCCTGCCGGAGCTGCAAAGCCGAAGTAATGCCTGAAAATTTTGGAAATGGCTCAGCTGTTGGGATATCGATGCAGGGAGAAACAGAACTAATATTTCAGATTGTTGAATAAACTGGGTGTGTTTAACTGGCTTTTGATTCAGAGGCAAGAGTAGCCTCTGTAATGAGAGAATCCTGTATGACCCAGATAGGGGTCACTGGGACGCTTGCCATGAGTTTGCGATGATCTGGTTTAAACAATTTATACAGTGTACAATATATCATGGTGGAGTTTTGAAATATTTATCCTCCATTGACTGTGTGGGATTAAGACCATTTCAGTGTACACTGTTAATCCTCATCAGAATGTCAGTGATGCAGAAAGAGTGCAGGACTAGGGCTAACTGTGCCTCTCCTAGTCTGTCCCTGACAGTGCAGGTCTCCCTGCGGGTTCCACTGATGGGATCACAGAAATGCTCATTCCTTTCTTCTAAGCACAGGAGTAGATAAGGTTCGACTAGAGAGAAAGACTGAGGCTAAGGTGCATTGTAATTCATTGGAATGAGTTGCTGTGGTCCTGTAGCCTATGGGTAAGAGACGCTAGCCTCTTGCAGGTGTGAAGAAAAAATCAGAGTTAATGTTTCAGGTCCGGTGACGTTAATTCTGACTTTTTCTTCACAGATGCTGCTAGGCCTGCTGAGCTTTTCCAGCAATTTCTGTTTTTGTACACACTTCTATAATACCCTGGACATGATAAAGCACTCTAAGGAGTTTCACAGGGAGACTAGTAAGCAAAGCATTGTCTGAATAAAGTTCAGCGTCTCTCCTCTGTCCCTGGGTGTGATAAGCATAGGACTGCAGATGTTGCCTTCTGAACCAAGAAAAAAGGCAGAAAGTGCTGGAGAAACACAGCAGACACAGGCAGAGTGGCCCACTTTTCAGTTACATTTCCATTATGTGCTACTGTTGTTGGTGTATATGTGGCTGACGGGGTTAATCCTTAATTAGACACCTCGCACCTCCCCCCACAACATGAGAACTTGGAGCGGAACAGACAGATGTTTCCTCCTCACCTCAAGTCATCCCTCTATTCACACCCACGCCCCCTCCTATCCACGACCTCCCGTACCAGATCCCCCCCACCCCCGGGATTTGGACTGGGGAACCCTCCCCTCATTCTTGCCAGAAGCTACCTTGGCGTGTCAACGTGGTAGAGGAGTGAGACTCTGAGAGGACTGAGGAGCAGATGCCAATGGGCAACTGCCTGTAGGCTGGCACTGAGGTCAAACCAAGACCGAGAGCAGCAATGAAAGGCATATTCACCGAGCTGAAATAACTAAACAACACACACTTATATAATAAGTTGGAGGTGATGGCCTAGTAGTATTATTGCTGGATTGTCAATCCAGAGACGTAGATAATGTTCTGGGGACTTGCGTTCGAATCCCGCAACATGGCAGTTGATGGAATTTGAATTCAATAAAAAAATCTGGAATTAGAATCTAATGATGATTGTGAATCCATTGTCAATTGTCAGGAAAAACCCATCTGGTTCACTAATACCGTTTAGGAAAGGAAACTGCCATCCTTACCTGGTCTGGCCTACATGTGACTCCAGACCCACAGCAATATGGTTGACTCTGAATGGCCCTCTGGGCAATTAGGGATGGATAATAAATGCTGCCTAGCTCGCAACACCCTCATCCTGTTAATGAATAAAGACTTACATAATAAAAACCAAAAAAACTGCGGATGCTGTAAATCAGGAACAAAAACAGAAGTTGCTGGAAAAGCTCAGCAGGTCTGGCAGCGTCTGTGAAGAAAAAAATCAGAGTTAATGTTTTGGGTTCGGTGACTTTAACTCTGACTTTTCCAGCAACTTCTGCTTTTGTACACACTTCTATAATACTCTGGCATTGATAAAGCATTTTAAGGAGTTTCACAGGGATTCTAGTAAGCAAAGGGTGACAATGAAAGAGGAATAACATTTATACAGTACTTTCATGACTTCGGGATGCCCCAGATTCCAGCAGATTGGAATTAAAATACAGACGCAATTTACATTCATTAATCAGCACTGAAAGGAGCTCTTTTCCCAAATCCTTCTCATGGGGGAACAAAATAAAAAAAGAAACAAAAAACAGCCTCAAATTGTGAGATAGTAAGAACTGCCAATGCTGGAGTCAGAGATAACACAGTGTGGAGCTGGAGGAACACAGCAGGCCAGGCAGCATCAGAGGAGCAGGAAAGCTGACATCAACTTTCCTGCTCCTCTAACGCTGAACAGCCTCAAATTATATCAGGGAATCTATTACATGGTTGGCTAGATTCTTCAAAATGTCTACCAAGATTTCCAAATGTTGGCCTGGGAAAAATTGCTTCCTATTGTTATTTTATTTTATGCATTAGAACAGTGGAGAGTCAGTATGATGAAAGGAGTATAGTATACAGATTTATTAATAAATTTACCAGTTCTGTGAAGGGTTTTTTTTAATAAAACGAGTCAGAAAGTCATTCTGGAACAGTAATCCAGAACAGAGCCTAGAAGAACCAATTCCCTCCCCCCACTCCACCGCAATCTTAATGTATAAGATGTTTATACTGAGGAATTTATGACAGACAGAGTAAATAAACACCATTGTTAGTTTTGTCACAGAGATAGTAGGAACTGCTGATGCTGGAGAATCTGAGATAACAAGGTGTAGAGCTGGATGAACACAGCAGGCCAAGCAGCATAGTCACGAACCATTTCAACTCCCCCTCCCACTCCTTGAACGACACATCCATCCTGGGCCTCCTGCAGTGCCACAACGATGCCACCCGAAAGTTGCAGGAACAGCAACTCATATTCCGCTTGGGAACCCTGCAGCCCAATGGTATCAATGTGGACTTCACAAATTTCAAAATCTCCCCTCCCCCAACCGCATCCCAAAACCAGCCCAGCTCGTACCCGCCTCCCTAACCTGTTCTTCCTCCCACCTATCCCCTCCTCCCACCTCAAGCCGCACCTCCATCTCCTACCTACTAACTTCATCCCGCCCCCTTGACCTGTCCGTCCTCCCT
>NW_025971148.1:0-5117 GCF_021869965.1 Rhincodon typus | reverse complement strand
CCCCTTGACCTGTCCGTCCTCCCTGGACTGACCTACCCCCTCCCTAACTCCCCACCTACACTCACCTTTACTGGCCCCATCCCCGGCTCTTTGACCTGTCTGTCTCCTCTCCACCTATCTTCTCCTCTATCCGTCTTCTATCCGCCTCCCCCTCTCTCCCTATTTATTTCAGAACTCCCTTCCCCTCCCCCATTTCTGATGAAGGGTCTAGGCCCGAAACGTCAGCCTTCCTGCTCCTATGATGCTGCTTGGCCTGCTGTGTTCATCCAGCCCTGCACCTTGTTGTCTCAGTGTTAGTTTTCTTTTGACTTCAGAGTGCAATGCTTTTTTTTTACTCTTTACTTCAATTCAGTTCAGAAGACAGAATAGTTTCTTTGAGCAGGGGAAGTGAGTTATTGTTTCCCAGTTCAGCTCAGGGAAGCCAGCCATGTCAGTAGGGCTGGGTTCTATGTTGTGAAGCTTCCACACCAGGAATGCTTATTTCGAGTCTCCAATACATTAGCATTGAGAATGGTTCACTTTCAGAATTGTGAAAGGTTTGTGCATGCAGACTTGGAAAGCTATCGTAAAATTGTCTCCACCCTAAAAAAAAAGACCGGAGCCAATCAATTAAGTAGAAACTTAGAAGTTGAGATTAGTGTATAACTTCTCTGGCCTTGAGTCTCTGTAATGGATAATGTTGGGAAATAAATTGAAACTTTGTTTTGCTGTTTGCATTCACTTCTTTCCAATATGTGTATTAGGCTTTTTTTTTCCTCTATTTACTAATTCTGTGCTCTATTCTTGAACATCTGCAGCCTCATGTGAATATTTTTCAGTCATGTCAACTAAAAATAAATTAAAATTATGACCTATCAAGCCAGGTTTTGTCCAGGGGACTAATTTGTCCAGCATCACCATCAGCTGGAATCATAAGGGACTAGTTAAGATTGAAACTGGAAGGTTGTTTCACTGGTAGAGGTGAAACTAGAACTAAAGGGCGTAGCCTCAAAATAAGAGGGAGCAGATTTAGGACTGAGCTGAGGAGGAACTTCTTCATCCAAAGGGTTGTGAATCTGTGGAATTCCCTGCCCAGTGAAGCAGTTGAGGCTTCCTCATTGAATGTTTTCAAGGAAATGATTGATAGATTTTTGAACAGTAAAGGAATTGAAAAGTTATGATGAGCGGACAGGTACAAATAGAATAGAATCCCCACAGGATGGGAGCAGGCCATTCAGCCCATCAAGTCCACATGACCCTCTGTACAGCATCCTACCCAGACCCACTCCTCCACCATTTAGCATGGTCAATCCACCTAATCTGCATATCTTTGCCTATGGGAGGAAACTGGAGTAGCCAGAAGAAACCCACACAGACAAAGGGAAAATGTGCAAGCTCCACACAGACAGTCACCTGAGGGTGGAATTGAACCTGGGTCCCTAGCACTGTGAGGCAACAGTGCTAACCACTGAGCCACCATGCTACTTGTACTCTGTTTGTGTAAAGATCAGTCATTATCTTATTGAATGGTGGAGCAGGCTCGAAGGACCAGATAGCCTACTCCTGCTCCTATTTCTTATGTTCTATTATAACAACAAAAACATTAAAGTCCCTCCTGGTGAACTGTCCATCCTGATTGACTCAATATCCCGTTGTGTAGACAAAATTAGTTTGCTCATCCTGGGACACCCACTGTCTGAGACAATTGAACAGACGTAAATGAGAATTTCAAAGTGCAAAATTACAGCAATTAACCAGCAAGATTACACGATTGGCATCATCATCAAAGGTGTGGGATTTTCTCACAATTCATGTTCTCAATCTTGCCTGTATTAACCCTTCAGACAGACGATGGTCACTGAATTCTGTGATTCCATTTTCCCAGTGTGTATTCCTGAGGGCTGCACATTGGCAAACCCTGGAATTATTGCTTGGTTGCTCCTCAGCACTGCTGGGTTTTAGGGTACACTTGGGCTAAAGTTCCACCTCCATTCCCTCACAAGCAATTTGCGGCATGGATTTGTGCAAAAGTCTTATTTTTTGAGACTAAATTTTCTCGGCTAAAGGTCACGCAATAAACCTTTCAATGGGGCAATGTTTCAGAGAGATTGGTATGAATGGGCCCAAGCAAAATCCAGAAAGACTCAAAATGGAATAAAGTAAAAACCAACAAGATCAAAGAACTGATATTGATTATATTCAGAATTTGGTCAGTTTAATAATGGGAATAAATAAAGCTGGTACATAAATATTTAAATGTTTTAAACATTTACTGATCAGTATACAATTTTGTTAACATTAATTTCATTAAATTATTATTTGACAATGAAATTGAACCATTAGATATAGTAATGCCTCAGTTTATAATATTCTACTTGTTGACTCACAGTGGGAAAGTTTACACACAGAAATCAACATGTTGCTATAATGTCTGCTTTATAACTTATAATGTGTTTTACTGTTTTAAATAAGCTACCCACAGAGTTAATTAGTCCCTGACAATTAATTATTTGACCATTATTGGTAACATGACACAGCATTGTGTCCGCATTGACATTGCTAAGTTCACAGGCCCCAGTAACCAGCTCCTCTTTTGATGGTCTTAATCATAGAATCCCTGCAGTATGGAAGCAGGTCATTCAGCCCATTAAATCCACACTGACCCACTGAAGAGTATCCCACCCAGACCCACACCCCTATCCTACCCCTGCATTTCCTACAGGTAATCCACCCAACCTACACATCCCTGGACATAACAGGCAATCCACCTAGCCTATACATCTTTGGATTGTGGGAAGAAACCAGAGCACCCGAAGGAAACCCAGTCAGACACAAGAAAAACATGCAAACTCCACACAGACAGTCATCCGAGCGTGGAATCGAACTGTGTCCCTGGCACTGTGAGGCAGTAGTGCTAACCACTGAGCTACCATGCCACCACCTAGTCCCTAGCTAGCACATATCATCTGTCCTGTTCACAGCACCATTAGAACAGTGAGCTAGGACTGAAAGATCTGAATAGTGGATTTAACTATCTTTGGGAGTCTTATACAGGAATAGGATTATGTTGGAAAAGAGTGTGAATGGTCTTTAGGAAGACCATGGACGTTCAGTCTGTCAATGGTACCTAGTGTTACAGTGGACAGGTTGTCCTTACCCCCATCCCCACTGTATTCACCCTTTGTGCCCTTTCTCACTTCCACATGAAAAGCATGTGGAGCTTGGAAATATTTGCAATCTTCTGCTCTGATTACTATCTTCTAGGGAGCATCCGTTGAAGTTCTGGAGAACACTGTGGAAAAGTGGAAAAGATATTCCGACGAATGTTTTCGAAACATGTCTCGGGCTTCGCAGCCGAAAGGTAGGATGACCCCTCCAACCTGAGCTCCAAGATTGTGTTCTGTTTGTGATGCAGTTTGAGGTCTCAGGACGACACACCCAGGTTTGTGTCTCTGGAAGGAGAAGGGGGGAAGTTGTTACAGGATTCTGAAACTGTAAGGAGGCACATTATCTCATCACCTTGGATAACTTACCCTTCTCCATTTCCTCAAACTGACTTCCCCCTGCCTTGGGAGCATGTGCTCTGCATTGATTCCACTCTCTGTTTCCATCCAATGTGACTCTCTTCACAACATGTCTTCCCTTCTGCCATCAGCTGTTGCTAAGGGTAATGATAATTAATGCAAAGATTACTGGATTACTGTAGTCGCTATGTGTCGTGCTTATCTTGTGCACTTCAGTATAAAAGATGAGGCTTGAAACATTTCCAACAAACTTCAGCCAGAAGTGCCAAGTGGTTGATCCATCTTGGCTTCCTCCAGTGGTCCCCAGCATTACAGATACCAGTCTTCAGCCAATTCGATTCACGCCACGAGATATCAAGAAACAGTTGGAGACACTGGATACTGCAAAGGCTATGGGCCCTGATAACATTCCAACAACAGTACTGAAGACTTGTGCTTCAGAACTTGCCACTCCCCTAGCCAAGCTGTTCCAGTACAGTTACAACACTGGCATATACCTGACAATTGCCCAGGTATGTTCTGTACATAAAAAAGCAGGACAAATCCAAACACGCCAACTAACGCCCCATCAGTCTACTCTCGATCAAGCTGTCATCAAGTTCGTTAATGACTGCACAATGTTTAGCGACAAATACGACTCTTCAGATACTGAAGCAGTCCATGTCTAAATGCAGCGAGACCTGGGCATTATCCAGGTTTGGGCTGCCAAGTGGCAGGTAAAATTTTACAAATGCCTGGCCACGACCATCTTCAAAAAGCGGAGGATCTATGTTACTGCCACAGAATCCCCCACTATCAACATTCTTCGGGGATGCATTTGACCAGAAATTGCACTGGACCAGCCATATAAGTACAGTGGCTACAAAAGCAGGTCAGAGGCTAGGAATACTGCGGCAAGTAACTCACCTCCTGACTCCAAAGTCTACAAAGTACATCTACAAGGTACAAGTCAGCAGTGTGATGGAATACTCCCCACTTACCTGGATGAGTGCAGCTCCAACAACACTCAAGAAGCTTGACACCATCCAGGTCAAAGCAGCCCACTTGATTGGCACCACATCCACAAACATCCACTCCCTCCACTGCCAACGCTCAGTAGCAGCAGCGGGTACAATTTACAAGATGCACTGCAGAAGTTCAACAAAACTCCTAAGACAGCACCTTTCAAATCCACAACCACTTCCATTCAGAAGGACAAGGGCTGCAGATACATGGGAATATCACCCCTTGCAAGTTCCCCTCCAAGCCTCTCACCATCCTGAAATATATCGCCTGTCGCTGGGTCAAAATCCTGGAAGTCCCTCCCTCATGGCATCGTGGGTCAGCCCACAGCACACAGACTGCAGTGGTTCAAGGTGCAGCTCACCCCCACCTTCTCGAGGGACAGGCAATAAATGCTGATTTAGCAATGCTCACATCCCATGAATGAATAATAAAATGTTACAGGATTGTACTATAGTGGTTATGTCCCTGGGTTAGTGCACCCTGGGTTAGTTAGTGGTTATGTCCCTGGGTTAGTGCGGTGGTTATGTCCCTGGGTTAGTCAGCGGTTATGTCCCTGAGTTATTCAGTGGTTATGTCCCTGAGTTAGTTAGCGGTTATGTCCCTGGGTTA
>NW_025971147.1:5217-11054 GCF_021869965.1 Rhincodon typus | reverse complement strand
GTGATGGTGGTGATGGCGACGGTGATGGCGACGGTGATGGTGGTGATGTTGACGGTGATGGCGGTGATGGTGGTGTTGATGATGGTGGTGTTGGTTGTGATGGCGACGGTGATGGTGGTGATGGTGACGGTGACGGCGCTGATAGTGATGGTGGTAATGGTGATGGTAATGATGGCGATGATGGTGATGGCGGTGATGGCGGCAGTGATGGCGACGGTGATGGCGACGTTGATGGCGACGGCGGTGGTAGTGATGGTGGTGATGCTGATGGTAATGATGGCGATGATGGTGATGGTGGTGTTGATGATAGTGGTGACGGTGGTGATGGTGGTGATAGTGGTGGTGGTGATGGTGATGGTGGAAACGGTGATGGTAACGGTGGTGGTCGTGACGGTGATGGTCGTGACGGTGATGGTCGTGACGGTGATGGTGATTGTGGTGACGGTGATTATGGTGATGGTAATGGTGGTGATGGTGATGGTCGTGATGGTGATGGTGATTATGGTGACGGTGATGGTGGTGGTGATTGTGGTGATGGTGGTGATAGTGATGATGGTGATGGTGATAGTGATGATGGTGGTGATGGTGATGATGATGGTGATGGTGGTGGTCGTGACGGTGATGGTGATTGTGGTGATGGTGGTTATGGTGACGGTGATTATGGTGACAGTAGTGGTGGTGGTGGTGACGGTGATGGTAGTGATGGTGACGGTGATTGTGGTGATGGTGGTGGTGATAGTGATGGTGATGGTGACTGTGGTGATGGTGGTTATGGTGACAGTGATTATGGTGACGGTAGTGGTGGTGATGGTGATGGTAGTGATGGTGATGGTGATGGTGGTGATGGTGTTGATTGTGGTGAAGGTGATGGTGCTCACGGCACCCAACATGTCCATGTTCACATGCCCTACCTTGCTCAGTTAACTGGAAAGCAAGGAGGGTCTTCAGCAACCAATAGGATGATTCTCAGCTGTGTATTAAATGACTAAATAACCATTGCCAAGACAGTTATAAATAATAAACAAATGTGCGCAAATGAAATTAAAAATGAGCTTTTTATGCATATGCAATGACTTTTCTTCAGAGTTGCCTTGGAGCAATGGTTGGGAAATTAATCTTCTATTCTGTCTGCCTCCAGGAAAGTCTTGGAGCGTTGAAGCTGAATCAATTGAGGTGTGAGAGTGGGGCTACATAACTCTCAAGGGGTTCATTGTTGAATAGTGCAAAACATGCATACCTGAGGAACCACCGCATAACACAGTTTGATTCCAATTGACGAGGTGAGAGAGGGAGTGCACATTAAAGTCTAATTGGACAGTCACTTGGTAGTACCAAACTTGAATATTGCTCACAGGTTCCTGGAGCTTTTTATCTTGCACCCCTCAGGACAAAAGCAAGAACAAGAAATTTCACAGCAATTTCCACAATGAGAGATAAGGGTGCTGATTGGTTGGCAAGTCAACTCTGATTGGCTGAGGTATTGCCAGGTTGAAAGCAATGTGGAACCATTGGCTCCCCAAGCTCCTGGATAAATCAGAAGGACATTAATCACAATTAATTTGTGGTGGATTTGAATATGTTTAAGGAGGAGATAGACAGATTTTCAATCAGTAATGGGTTGAAGTGTTAGGGAGAGAAGGCAAGAAAATGGAATTGAGGCCAAGATGAGATTGGCCATGAACATATTAAATGGTGGAGCAAGCTCAGGGGAATCCCATCATGATAAATACTAGAAATGTTGTTGTAAAGCTGATATTTTTTTAATTCTCTGTAACAAGAAGTTGGACTGGATCTTATAATCACGGTTGTGAACCTGAGGCCTTTAGATTTAGTGATTTTATAGCAGTCGTTGGAAACATTGTACATTTAAAATCCTAGCAATGACTGCCCGATAAGTGAGCATACAAGTTTGAGCTATCCTTTCTGTCAGTTTAACCAAGAATTAACCCATCGGAAATTCATACCCCTGTCAAGTTAACAAAGGAAATACATTTCACTATGTTCAGTGTTGTTCCACTGATATCAGCAATGCGGTTAAGATTACTGTTGATCTAGGTGTTAGTAACTAAGACCCCAGAGCAAACCCATGCACAAAATGTTGTCAATCGGTGCACAGCAAGATCTCATTATTAACAGATGCGATGAACTCCCAATCTGTCTCTTCTTTGGAAAAGGAGGTCGAAAGAAAGAGGATTTGATGGAGCGCACACAGAACGTATTTCTTTTGAAGGTATAGTGTATTAAACATGCCAGCCAACATCGGAACAATAAGATCCCACACAAACAGCAAAGTGAGGACACTCAGGTATAACACAGTGTGGAGCTGGAGGTACACAACAGGCCAGGCAGCATCAGAGGAGCAGGAAAGCGGACGTTTCGGCGGGGGGGTACCTTTCTTCCTGCTCCTCTGATGCTACCTGGCCTGTTGTGTTCCTCCAGCTCCACACTGTCTTATCTCTGACTCCAACATCAGCAGTTCCTACTATCTCTGAGGATGCTCAGATTTTTTTTTTCTCTTGGGTTAAAGTTTAAACATTGTGCAGGTGACCTGGGGTAAGTTGAAAAAAGGTGACCTGGGGTAAGTTTAAAAAAAAACCCTCTTCTTCCTTGAGCTAGTATCACAGAATCTTTTTAAGTCCACCCAGAGACTGACACTGCAGCATTCCCTGAATACTTCACCAAAAACGAAATCCTGCAGAACAAACAGGAAGTGCTGGAGAAACTCAGCAGGTCTGGCAGCATCTGTGGAGAGAGAAAGTGAGTTAGCGTTTTGAGTCCAGTGACTCTACTCCAGAATCCTGCCGGAGCTGCAAAGCCGAAGTAATGCCTGAAAATTTTGGAAATGGCTCAGCTGTTGGGATATCGATGCAGGGAGAAACAGAACTAATATTTCAGATTGTTGAATAAACTGGGTGTGTTTAACTGGCTTTTGATTCAGAGGCAAGAGTAGCCTCTGTAATGAGAGAATCCTGTATGACCCAGATAGGGGTCACTGGGACGCTTGCCATGAGTTTGCGATGATCTGGTTTAAACAATTTATACAGTGTACAATATATCATGGTGGAGTTTTGAAATATTTATCCTCCATTGACTGTGTGGGATTAAGACCATTTCAGTGTACACTGTTAATCCTCATCAGAATGTCAGTGATGCAGAAAGAGTGCAGGACTAGGGCTAACTGTGCCTCTCCTAGTCTGTCCCTGACAGTGCAGGTCTCCCTGCGGGTTCCACTGATGGGATCACAGAAATGCTCATTCCTTTCTTCTAAGCACAGGAGTAGATAAGGTTCGACTAGAGAGAAAGACTGAGGCTAAGGTGCATTGTAATTCATTGGAATGAGTTGCTGTGGTCCTGTAGCCTATGGGTAAGAGACGCTAGCCTCTTGCAGGTGTGAAGAAAAAATCAGAGTTAATGTTTCAGGTCCGGTGACGTTAATTCTGACTTTTTCTTCACAGATGCTGCTAGGCCTGCTGAGCTTTTCCAGCAATTTCTGTTTTTGTACACACTTCTATAATACCCTGGACATGATAAAGCACTCTAAGGAGTTTCACAGGGAGACTAGTAAGCAAAGCATTGTCTGAATAAAGTTCAGCGTCTCTCCTCTGTCCCTGGGTGTGATAAGCATAGGACTGCAGATGTTGCCTTCTGAACCAAGAAAAAAGGCAGAAAGTGCTGGAGAAACACAGCAGACACAGGCAGAGTGGCCCACTTTTCAGTTACATTTCCATTATGTGCTACTGTTGTTGGTGTATATGTGGCTGACGGGGTTAATCCTTAATTAGACACCTCGCACCTCCCCCCACAACATGAGAACTTGGAGCGGAACAGACAGATGTTTCCTCCTCACCTCAAGTCATCCCTCTATTCACACCCACGCCCCCTCCTATCCACGACCTCCCGTACCAGATCCCCCCCACCCCCGGGATTTGGACTGGGGAACCCTCCCCTCATTCTTGCCAGAAGCTACCTTGGCGTGTCAACGTGGTAGAGGAGTGAGACTCTGAGAGGACTGAGGAGCAGATGCCAATGGGCAACTGCCTGTAGGCTGGCACTGAGGTCAAACCAAGACCGAGAGCAGCAATGAAAGGCATATTCACCGAGCTGAAATAACTAAACAACACACACTTATATAATAAGTTGGAGGTGATGGCCTAGTAGTATTATTGCTGGATTGTCAATCCAGAGACGTAGATAATGTTCTGGGGACTTGCGTTCGAATCCCGCAACATGGCAGTTGATGGAATTTGAATTCAATAAAAAAATCTGGAATTAGAATCTAATGATGATTGTGAATCCATTGTCAATTGTCAGGAAAAACCCATCTGGTTCACTAATACCGTTTAGGAAAGGAAACTGCCATCCTTACCTGGTCTGGCCTACATGTGACTCCAGACCCACAGCAATATGGTTGACTCTGAATGGCCCTCTGGGCAATTAGGGATGGATAATAAATGCTGCCTAGCTCGCAACACCCTCATCCTGTTAATGAATAAAGACTTACATAATAAAAACCAAAAAAACTGCGGATGCTGTAAATCAGGAACAAAAACAGAAGTTGCTGGAAAAGCTCAGCAGGTCTGGCAGCGTCTGTGAAGAAAAAAATCAGAGTTAATGTTTTGGGTTCGGTGACTTTAACTCTGACTTTTCCAGCAACTTCTGCTTTTGTACACACTTCTATAATACTCTGGCATTGATAAAGCATTTTAAGGAGTTTCACAGGGATTCTAGTAAGCAAAGGGTGACAATGAAAGAGGAATAACATTTATACAGTACTTTCATGACTTCGGGATGCCCCAGATTCCAGCAGATTGGAATTAAAATACAGACGCAATTTACATTCATTAATCAGCACTGAAAGGAGCTCTTTTCCCAAATCCTTCTCATGGGGGAACAAAATAAAAAAAGAAACAAAAAACAGCCTCAAATTGTGAGATAGTAAGAACTGCCAATGCTGGAGTCAGAGATAACACAGTGTGGAGCTGGAGGAACACAGCAGGCCAGGCAGCATCAGAGGAGCAGGAAAGCTGACATCAACTTTCCTGCTCCTCTAACGCTGAACAGCCTCAAATTATATCAGGGAATCTATTACATGGTTGGCTAGATTCTTCAAAATGTCTACCAAGATTTCCAAATGTTGGCCTGGGAAAAATTGCTTCCTATTGTTATTTTATTTTATGCATTAGAACAGTGGAGAGTCAGTATGATGAAAGGAGTATAGTATACAGATTTATTAATAAATTTACCAGTTCTGTGAAGGGTTTTTTTTAATAAAACGAGTCAGAAAGTCATTCTGGAACAGTAATCCAGAACAGAGCCTAGAAGAACCAATTCCCTCCCCCCACTCCACCGCAATCTTAATGTATAAGATGTTTATACTGAGGAATTTATGACAGACAGAGTAAATAAACACCATTGTTAGTTTTGTCACAGAGATAGTAGGAACTGCTGATGCTGGAGAATCTGAGATAACAAGGTGTAGAGCTGGATGAACACAGCAGGCCAAGCAGCATAGTCACGAACCATTTCAACTCCCCCTCCCACTCCTTGAACGACACATCCATCCTGGGCCTCCTGCAGTGCCACAACGATGCCACCCGAAAGTTGCAGGAACAGCAACTCATATTCCGCTTGGGAACCCTGCAGCCCAATGGTATCAATGTGGACTTCACAAATTTCAAAATCTCCCCTCCCCCAACCGCATCCCAAAACCAGCCCAGCTCGTACCCGCCTCCCTAACCTGTTCTTCCTCCCACCTATCCCCTCCTCCCACCTCAAGCCGCACCTCCATCTCCTACCTACTAACTTCATCCCGCCCCCTTGACCTGTCCGTCCTCCCT
>NW_025971147.1:0-5117 GCF_021869965.1 Rhincodon typus | reverse complement strand
CCCCTTGACCTGTCCGTCCTCCCTGGACTGACCTACCCCCTCCCTAACTCCCCACCTACACTCACCTTTACTGGCCCCATCCCCGGCTCTTTGACCTGTCTGTCTCCTCTCCACCTATCTTCTCCTCTATCCGTCTTCTATCCGCCTCCCCCTCTCTCCCTATTTATTTCAGAACTCCCTTCCCCTCCCCCATTTCTGATGAAGGGTCTAGGCCCGAAACGTCAGCCTTCCTGCTCCTATGATGCTGCTTGGCCTGCTGTGTTCATCCAGCCCTGCACCTTGTTGTCTCAGTGTTAGTTTTCTTTTGACTTCAGAGTGCAATGCTTTTTTTTTACTCTTTACTTCAATTCAGTTCAGAAGACAGAATAGTTTCTTTGAGCAGGGGAAGTGAGTTATTGTTTCCCAGTTCAGCTCAGGGAAGCCAGCCATGTCAGTAGGGCTGGGTTCTATGTTGTGAAGCTTCCACACCAGGAATGCTTATTTCGAGTCTCCAATACATTAGCATTGAGAATGGTTCACTTTCAGAATTGTGAAAGGTTTGTGCATGCAGACTTGGAAAGCTATCGTAAAATTGTCTCCACCCTAAAAAAAAAGACCGGAGCCAATCAATTAAGTAGAAACTTAGAAGTTGAGATTAGTGTATAACTTCTCTGGCCTTGAGTCTCTGTAATGGATAATGTTGGGAAATAAATTGAAACTTTGTTTTGCTGTTTGCATTCACTTCTTTCCAATATGTGTATTAGGCTTTTTTTTTCCTCTATTTACTAATTCTGTGCTCTATTCTTGAACATCTGCAGCCTCATGTGAATATTTTTCAGTCATGTCAACTAAAAATAAATTAAAATTATGACCTATCAAGCCAGGTTTTGTCCAGGGGACTAATTTGTCCAGCATCACCATCAGCTGGAATCATAAGGGACTAGTTAAGATTGAAACTGGAAGGTTGTTTCACTGGTAGAGGTGAAACTAGAACTAAAGGGCGTAGCCTCAAAATAAGAGGGAGCAGATTTAGGACTGAGCTGAGGAGGAACTTCTTCATCCAAAGGGTTGTGAATCTGTGGAATTCCCTGCCCAGTGAAGCAGTTGAGGCTTCCTCATTGAATGTTTTCAAGGAAATGATTGATAGATTTTTGAACAGTAAAGGAATTGAAAAGTTATGATGAGCGGACAGGTACAAATAGAATAGAATCCCCACAGGATGGGAGCAGGCCATTCAGCCCATCAAGTCCACATGACCCTCTGTACAGCATCCTACCCAGACCCACTCCTCCACCATTTAGCATGGTCAATCCACCTAATCTGCATATCTTTGCCTATGGGAGGAAACTGGAGTAGCCAGAAGAAACCCACACAGACAAAGGGAAAATGTGCAAGCTCCACACAGACAGTCACCTGAGGGTGGAATTGAACCTGGGTCCCTAGCACTGTGAGGCAACAGTGCTAACCACTGAGCCACCATGCTACTTGTACTCTGTTTGTGTAAAGATCAGTCATTATCTTATTGAATGGTGGAGCAGGCTCGAAGGACCAGATAGCCTACTCCTGCTCCTATTTCTTATGTTCTATTATAACAACAAAAACATTAAAGTCCCTCCTGGTGAACTGTCCATCCTGATTGACTCAATATCCCGTTGTGTAGACAAAATTAGTTTGCTCATCCTGGGACACCCACTGTCTGAGACAATTGAACAGACGTAAATGAGAATTTCAAAGTGCAAAATTACAGCAATTAACCAGCAAGATTACACGATTGGCATCATCATCAAAGGTGTGGGATTTTCTCACAATTCATGTTCTCAATCTTGCCTGTATTAACCCTTCAGACAGACGATGGTCACTGAATTCTGTGATTCCATTTTCCCAGTGTGTATTCCTGAGGGCTGCACATTGGCAAACCCTGGAATTATTGCTTGGTTGCTCCTCAGCACTGCTGGGTTTTAGGGTACACTTGGGCTAAAGTTCCACCTCCATTCCCTCACAAGCAATTTGCGGCATGGATTTGTGCAAAAGTCTTATTTTTTGAGACTAAATTTTCTCGGCTAAAGGTCACGCAATAAACCTTTCAATGGGGCAATGTTTCAGAGAGATTGGTATGAATGGGCCCAAGCAAAATCCAGAAAGACTCAAAATGGAATAAAGTAAAAACCAACAAGATCAAAGAACTGATATTGATTATATTCAGAATTTGGTCAGTTTAATAATGGGAATAAATAAAGCTGGTACATAAATATTTAAATGTTTTAAACATTTACTGATCAGTATACAATTTTGTTAACATTAATTTCATTAAATTATTATTTGACAATGAAATTGAACCATTAGATATAGTAATGCCTCAGTTTATAATATTCTACTTGTTGACTCACAGTGGGAAAGTTTACACACAGAAATCAACATGTTGCTATAATGTCTGCTTTATAACTTATAATGTGTTTTACTGTTTTAAATAAGCTACCCACAGAGTTAATTAGTCCCTGACAATTAATTATTTGACCATTATTGGTAACATGACACAGCATTGTGTCCGCATTGACATTGCTAAGTTCACAGGCCCCAGTAACCAGCTCCTCTTTTGATGGTCTTAATCATAGAATCCCTGCAGTATGGAAGCAGGTCATTCAGCCCATTAAATCCACACTGACCCACTGAAGAGTATCCCACCCAGACCCACACCCCTATCCTACCCCTGCATTTCCTACAGGTAATCCACCCAACCTACACATCCCTGGACATAACAGGCAATCCACCTAGCCTATACATCTTTGGATTGTGGGAAGAAACCAGAGCACCCGAAGGAAACCCAGTCAGACACAAGAAAAACATGCAAACTCCACACAGACAGTCATCCGAGCGTGGAATCGAACTGTGTCCCTGGCACTGTGAGGCAGTAGTGCTAACCACTGAGCTACCATGCCACCACCTAGTCCCTAGCTAGCACATATCATCTGTCCTGTTCACAGCACCATTAGAACAGTGAGCTAGGACTGAAAGATCTGAATAGTGGATTTAACTATCTTTGGGAGTCTTATACAGGAATAGGATTATGTTGGAAAAGAGTGTGAATGGTCTTTAGGAAGACCATGGACGTTCAGTCTGTCAATGGTACCTAGTGTTACAGTGGACAGGTTGTCCTTACCCCCATCCCCACTGTATTCACCCTTTGTGCCCTTTCTCACTTCCACATGAAAAGCATGTGGAGCTTGGAAATATTTGCAATCTTCTGCTCTGATTACTATCTTCTAGGGAGCATCCGTTGAAGTTCTGGAGAACACTGTGGAAAAGTGGAAAAGATATTCCGACGAATGTTTTCGAAACATGTCTCGGGCTTCGCAGCCGAAAGGTAGGATGACCCCTCCAACCTGAGCTCCAAGATTGTGTTCTGTTTGTGATGCAGTTTGAGGTCTCAGGACGACACACCCAGGTTTGTGTCTCTGGAAGGAGAAGGGGGGAAGTTGTTACAGGATTCTGAAACTGTAAGGAGGCACATTATCTCATCACCTTGGATAACTTACCCTTCTCCATTTCCTCAAACTGACTTCCCCCTGCCTTGGGAGCATGTGCTCTGCATTGATTCCACTCTCTGTTTCCATCCAATGTGACTCTCTTCACAACATGTCTTCCCTTCTGCCATCAGCTGTTGCTAAGGGTAATGATAATTAATGCAAAGATTACTGGATTACTGTAGTCGCTATGTGTCGTGCTTATCTTGTGCACTTCAGTATAAAAGATGAGGCTTGAAACATTTCCAACAAACTTCAGCCAGAAGTGCCAAGTGGTTGATCCATCTTGGCTTCCTCCAGTGGTCCCCAGCATTACAGATACCAGTCTTCAGCCAATTCGATTCACGCCACGAGATATCAAGAAACAGTTGGAGACACTGGATACTGCAAAGGCTATGGGCCCTGATAACATTCCAACAACAGTACTGAAGACTTGTGCTTCAGAACTTGCCACTCCCCTAGCCAAGCTGTTCCAGTACAGTTACAACACTGGCATATACCTGACAATTGCCCAGGTATGTTCTGTACATAAAAAAGCAGGACAAATCCAAACACGCCAACTAACGCCCCATCAGTCTACTCTCGATCAAGCTGTCATCAAGTTCGTTAATGACTGCACAATGTTTAGCGACAAATACGACTCTTCAGATACTGAAGCAGTCCATGTCTAAATGCAGCGAGACCTGGGCATTATCCAGGTTTGGGCTGCCAAGTGGCAGGTAAAATTTTACAAATGCCTGGCCACGACCATCTTCAAAAAGCGGAGGATCTATGTTACTGCCACAGAATCCCCCACTATCAACATTCTTCGGGGATGCATTTGACCAGAAATTGCACTGGACCAGCCATATAAGTACAGTGGCTACAAAAGCAGGTCAGAGGCTAGGAATACTGCGGCAAGTAACTCACCTCCTGACTCCAAAGTCTACAAAGTACATCTACAAGGTACAAGTCAGCAGTGTGATGGAATACTCCCCACTTACCTGGATGAGTGCAGCTCCAACAACACTCAAGAAGCTTGACACCATCCAGGTCAAAGCAGCCCACTTGATTGGCACCACATCCACAAACATCCACTCCCTCCACTGCCAACGCTCAGTAGCAGCAGCGGGTACAATTTACAAGATGCACTGCAGAAGTTCAACAAAACTCCTAAGACAGCACCTTTCAAATCCACAACCACTTCCATTCAGAAGGACAAGGGCTGCAGATACATGGGAATATCACCCCTTGCAAGTTCCCCTCCAAGCCTCTCACCATCCTGAAATATATCGCCTGTCGCTGGGTCAAAATCCTGGAAGTCCCTCCCTCATGGCATCGTGGGTCAGCCCACAGCACACAGACTGCAGTGGTTCAAGGTGCAGCTCACCCCCACCTTCTCGAGGGACAGGCAATAAATGCTGATTTAGCAATGCTCACATCCCATGAATGAATAATAAAATGTTACAGGATTGTACTATAGTGGTTATGTCCCTGGGTTAGTGCACCCTGGGTTAGTTAGTGGTTATGTCCCTGGGTTAGTGCGGTGGTTATGTCCCTGGGTTAGTCAGCGGTTATGTCCCTGAGTTATTCAGTGGTTATGTCCCTGAGTTAGTTAGCGGTTATGTCCCTGGGTTA
>NW_025971146.1:0-11055 GCF_021869965.1 Rhincodon typus | reverse complement strand
AGATTAATTTCTGATGAAGGGTCTAGGCCCGAAACGTCAGCCTCTCTGCTCCTATGATGCTGCTTGGCCTGCTGTGTTCATCCAGCCCTGCACCTTGTTGTCTCAGATTCTCCAGCATCTGCAGTTCCTACTATCTCTAAAATATTTTAAAGGTTTTTATTTAACCCAATCTACAATTTAAACAAAAAGGTGTCTCTTTCATGGGTTGAGCTTTATTCTAAACTTTCCAATTTCCCAAAAAACTTCAGATAGAATGGAAACAGAAAAGAAACAAACGATAATCGTATTCATTATCACAAAATTGAAATGAAACCAAATTTGTCAACTATTTTGTGACCAATATATGTAGAATTGTTTTTAAAATGTGAAATATATTGCATTTTGGAAAACATTTCTGATAGTTTAATTTACCTTTTCATTGCAACTCCATCTTCAAGACATTTTTACCTTCTCTTTTTGAGTCTCTTAATGCCATGGTCCATTATGGCTCCCCCTTTATTTTCTCGCTTTTTCTATGGCTTCACTCCATGCTGAAGCAGCACAGGTGTGATGAAGGGTTTGCAATACAGAGATCAAAATAATCACCTGCCACACTGATAAAGTGTCAGCAATTTTAACACAACCATGCTCGTGGAATTAAGGCCTGAGAGCAGATATTATTACCTGGTCTGCTTCGTTTAATGTAAGTCAGACCTGATTGAAATATTTGCTGGATGGATTGAGAGAACTTCAGCAGGGTTTGCTGCCATACCAACGCTGGAATGAAATGAATTAAGGCCAAAAAAGGCAAGTTTTAATATTTTTGTTTTAAAAATGATGTGTGAGACTAAAGAAGCATGAAATCTTCCCAGGCCCACAATTAAAGTTTGTGTTTTCTCGCAGTCAAGTCACTGCTCGATTCATGGTTAAGGATCCCTGCAGAACTGTCCACCTTCAAACCTGCACCGACCTGCAATCAATGAATAGGTTTTTGGTCATGGATTATGATCATGTTTCTCACTGATATCCTGTGAAGAATGGGGGGAAATTAGCACGTAGGAGTTAAGTGAGTCGTGGCCAAAAAAAAATCCAAATTTCATTCACTACTCAAGTGGACCATAAATTAAATCGCAAGCATGGGTTGCCATTGGAAACGCACTAGAATTTAATGTCAAATGTGTTCAGCTACTAACGAATTCTAACAACTATATTGTTCATGGATTGTTTTTCAATATGGGATCAATTATTCTGTATCATACAACATTTTTTCTTTGACTGGAGAAGATTAAGAGGGAATTTGATGCAGGTAAAATCACAAAGGTTTAACATAGAGCAATGTTACGATCCTAATTGATGTTAATACTGGACAACTTAGATTCAAGAATGAAAGCTAGCTCAATAGGTCATTTGCCTAATCTTTACAGTTGGCTATTGTGATGGTTGGTTGCTGGATTATATTTTCTCAAGGCTGCAGATGTTCTTTAATGATAAAACACAGAATTATTACAGAAAGGAAAAATAAAGGGCTGAATTTTCTGGGCTCCTGAAGGACATGGGGAATGGAAACTGAAAGGGCAGCGGATGCTGTAAATCAGAAACAAAAACAAAGTTGCTGGAAAATCTCAGCAGGTCTGGCAGCATCTGTGAAGAAGAGAATCAGAGTTAACGTTTCGGGTCTGGTGACCCTTCCTCAGGAACCCTCAAGATCCCTGTTGAGAAAGGGTCACCAGACCCGAAACATTAACTTTGATTATTTTCTTCATAGATGCTGCCAGACCAGCTGAGCTTTTCCAGCAACTTGTGTTTTTGTTCCTGATGGGGAATGGAAAGTTGGTTTGGAAAATATAGTAAGATAGGAAAATGAGATTCACGATGCCAAGTAAAAATAGTTTGATTTTCCAACCAAGGTATAAACAATGAAGTGAGAATTTCACTAGTGAATTGTGAATAGTGAGATCTATTTTCATGCATTGACAACTCATTAGTACCTAGCCTTGACTGATTTATATGCAGCATCCTATTGTCCTGCATGGTGGAGAGATAGTACACAGCAATAATTCCCTACCTGAAAGTCAGAGGGGTTCCTGGCAGCTCCAGCTCACCACTTGCTCCTTTAGTCCTCCATCTCCAACAGCAGTCCACAATATCCCAGGTTATGCTCAATGAGCAGCACCCCTATTCATGACATTGGACATGCTCCAGCCTTATTACATTATCAAGTCACATCTTCAACTCCCTTAGAATACAGTCCTCCAGTCAGTCAGTCAGTGAGTACAGTCATTGTGTGTGATGGACATCATTCGATCTCAGCGCAGGATTCTTGGACATGATCAATTTCTTGTGACTTCCAGGGTCAGGGTATCTCTACAGCCCAGGCATTGGGCCAGGGTCAGTCCTGCAGGTTCAGTTCGACTGGTCCAGGGATTAGTGGCAAGTCAGTTGGAGAGATGTATAAAGATCTGTCATGTGTTTGGTCACTCATCTGTTTCTCATGTCAGTCAGGACTGTGAACCATGGTCAGTCCAAGGGGTCTGTTCATTGAATGTTAATGGGTCACCAGCCGACCTGGGTCACCAGCCAAGGTGAGGCAACACTGTATTACTATGTTTGGTATGACTAAGCTGTATGCTTGAGATTCAGGAGATAAAATGAGGAAATAAGCAGTTAAATAAACAGTTTAGTTGGGTAAGTGGGGAAAATCAAAGTCAATGGGAAGATTTGACGTAATAGATATCTGAATCAGGACAACAATGTGCGACGTTTGTGTAGAGGCATACCACTGGTCTTCTTGTCGGGGTGTTCGCAAGATGCTGCTCAAATGTTATTTGTGTTTGATATGACTGCTGAATGATCACATGGCTGAGGAGCTGCTTTGTTTCTGATATTTCCAATATAGGTTCACTGGAACAGTTCCTTGTGGGTTCAGGCACAGAAGCTGGGATTGTCCCTATGCCCACTGCATCTAAAGTGTTACATGAATGGATAGGGAACACATCAAGACCAGTATCAACTTCCAGTGGATGTGAAGCTTCCAGCCATAGGTGCCTTCATGCTGCAACAAAGATGCAGGAGAGCCACAGTTACTCATGTTTTCATGAACTGTCATGCAGTTGAGAGAGGGGCAGTGGTCTATACTCTGTTCAAAAGTGGAAACTGAATACCACAATGTTCTCCAGGTATCAACAATGCAACACAAAGGTGACCAGGTAGATTTGGAAACTTTTAAAGATCAACAAAAGGTTACTGAAAAGGTCATAAAACAAAAAGGCAAAAATAAATTATGAAAGAAATTAGCACAAAATATAAAATTGGGTTGCAAAAGCTGCTGTAAATATATAAAAGGGAAGAGAGTAGCTAAAGTGAATGTTGGTCCCTTGAAGGATGAGATTGAGGTGTTAATAGAGGGAAACACAGAAATGGCAGAGTCACTCAATCAATGTTTTGCTTCAGTTTTCACAGTGGAGGACATTAGGGCCATCACAATAGTAACAGGTAATGCCGAGGTTATGGAAAACAAGGAACTTAGAACAATCATTATTATTCAGGAAAAAGTACTGAGCAAACTTTTGAGAATGAAGGCAGACAAGTCCCCAAGTCTTGATGCCCTACATCCTCGGGTCTTAAAGGAAGTGGCAGCAAGTATAGTAGATCCAAAAAATGGTTATAATACTCCAAAATTCCCTGGAGCATTTCTGGTGTTTACTCCTGGAATGATAGAAGAGGAGGGATTGAGTGATATACAAATGGATAGCACAGCTGTTAGTGCAGGTCCAAGTGGAGGAATGATGGTGAGGCATCCTAGGTGACTGAATGGGCAATGAAGTGGGCATACAGGGTTAGTTGTGTGGAGGATCTGGGATGGGTGTGAGCTAGAGAGGGAAGATGCTGCAAGCAATAATGAGAGTTGTGGCCCATGAACCTTGGTGGCAGCTGGGTGCAGTTGCAGAGTTGGAGTGAGTGTGTGGTAGCAGAGAGGAGATCTGGCACTTATATTCAGCGTGTAGGACATTAACCTCCAGGCTGTAGACATTTCATTGACCTGGGTGAAAACTTGGGTCTAGACTGGTAGGGTCTTGTGCTGTGACTGGCTGTCTTGCTGAGAAAAGAGCACGTCCCTCTTCTTCATCACACCATCCATCAGGATCTCCAGGTCCCTGTCAGTGTACCATGATGCTAACCTGCCTCTGTCAACCATCTGTGGAAAAAAGACTTCCCAACACTGCAACTGACTGACTGACAACACTTGACCTGGTGATAGCTGGGATTTAAACATGGCACTGGGAATGGGAATCTGGAATATCCTCGCAGTGTCAAGTACTTGCACCTCTGGTGAGAACATGACAGTGTGATTGGTGCACCAGAGAGATGCAGTGCATAGTGCGTAACGAGGTGACCAGCAAAATTGCATGAGAACACTCACTAGAGCTCATGAAGAGAAACCCTTCATGAATTTCCCCAAAATTGAAACAGCCACTTTTCGGTGAAATTCAAGGTTGTGTACACATATCGCAGTTAGAAAAATCTTGTAATATGAACAACAAAACAAAGTTTCAATCTATTTCATAACATTATCTTTTCACGGAGACTCAATTGCAGAGATATTTTACTCATCTTAACTCTTGAAGTTTTAATATAACTGGCTTCTCTCAGTTTATTTTACGTGAAATGCAAGAGAAAATTTTTTGATTCCTTTTCTGGTCTAGTAGGATGTACTTTTTACAATTCTGGAGACCTAAACATTCTTCAGTTTTAATAACTTGAAAATTTCTATTAAAACTCTTCTGGCTTGGACAGTCTGTAAAATTAAATACTTCATCTAGGTTTACTTGTTGCTCAAAGCTTGATTCACCTGCTGGAAGAAATTGCTTTCCCTTCTGATTTGTAATCCTGATTCTTTCAAACTAATTTCAATTGCTAAACTAATAGCTCTCTGCTGCAAACTCAGCAGTATAAACATTCTGTCTATCAACACTATAGAGGTTCTGCGAGGAATTTAACTGAAGTCACATGCCTCCTTGGAAATCTCCTTGGAGATCATTGTTCCAAAAGACTTTTTCACAGTCTGAAGGGTCCCTAACCCAGAGCAGAGATTTAAGGCAAAATAAATTGAAATGAGAAAAGCAAATTTTTATGCTTTGGATTACACTGCCTGACAGGGTGCTGAGGCATATTGACTCGAAACTAGAAACTTCAAGAAATAGAATTGAATAAATAATTGAAGGAAAAGGAATTACATATTTATGGGAAATGAGAGGCAGAATGGGACTAAAAGGATTGCTGTTTGAAAGAGCCATCAAAACCATGATGGGTTGAATTGCCTGCTTCCGTGCTATATTATTTAATGATTCTATATGAACATGACACAAATGGTTGTAACAAGGCCAGTTCCATAAATTCTTATACTTTGTTGAATATGTTATAAGTTAGTGAATTAAAATGAACACTATTGGTAAGACCTGCCGAATTAAAAAAAGACAGTGTTATTGCTTCTTTTTAATTTATTATTTAGTAAAATAACATACAATTCACTTGGCTTTCTAAGAAATAAATTCATACAAATCCTTTCATTATATTAATTAAGCTTTATGTCAAATGCTAAATAGTATCTCAGTAGAGGAAAAAGTTCATAGGTTCTAAGAACAAATGATGCAAGGAAATTAAGATTCGATATTAGGCACACTAAAATTCAGAGAAAGTCATAGAATAGTCAGTACGTGTATTAAAAACATATTAATACAATCTGGATTTGTCATCAGAGAAGACCCCTTAATGTCTTATTCAAACATATTCCTTTCATTAATATTGTATAGCTATTGTAATGCAGCAGGCCCATTTAGTAGAAAAAGTGGAAGGGTAATTGAGTAGAAGTCTTTTCTGGGATCTCATTGCCCAGCATAGAAATTTTAAAAACAAAATAGACTGGATGTGATCTGATGTTCTGATCAAAAATCATTGAGCTAAAACATTGGTGAGTGAGAGTTCAGCCCCTGGCACCTCAATTCTAGAGATGAAATGACATTATCCTCAGAGCTGCCAGTTTAACATGTGATCCAACATGTGGGCCTTCCTTCGATGTGGGACTGTTGCTGGCTATCCAGCCAACAAGTGAGACTTATGCCTCCACTCTCTTTTTTGCTCTACAGATGCTACCTACTTGCTGAGTTTTCCCACTTTTGTTGTTTTATCGTGTACATTTTACGTGTTAACTAGACTTTGATCAAAACTTTGATGAATTGCAACTTTTGAAGTGGCATGAATGGGTTAATGAGAACCAACAGCTTCAATTATTTTGGGACAATTTGTGCTTCCTTAACTACTTCTTAATTTCATACTTCTCTTGCTGTGTTTTCACTCCAGTGAATACAAATAAAAAGGACATGGAGAAACACCAAAGAAATTAAAGCGAAATGCTAAAAGACATTTTGCTGGCAGGAGAAATCTTAGCAGGATCTGGAAGACTATTTAAAATGCCAAAATGAGAGAGGTGGCATTATTGGTTACTGTTCATAAGAAAATCTTTAATTGAGTGCTTTCCTTTGCACTTCATCAAGGAAGGCAAGTCTGAAAGTGTCCATTCAACATTCTTACCATCTGTCTCTTAATCCTTGAATATAAGAATCACTCAGACTGGTTTAAAAGGGTGGGATGTTAGCCACCGCTTTGAAAACAGGAAAGTCTTGGAAAGGATAATAGTGCATAAAGAATAATGCAGTATTTTCTCATTATGATATTTGAACACAGGAAAAGACAATATAAATCTCTGCCAGTTAGCTTCAAAGGAAAACCACAGACTCTGATTAGCAGGCTCTTGTGGATTTCTGTTCAAATTGTTCAAATCTGTCAACAATACCTTTTCTCTGAGAGTTTATTAAGTTGTATAATTGCTGAATGTGCTGTATTTTGTCCACTTCTCTTAGTCAGTGCTAAGTGGACCCAGGTTGGAAATAACATGAATTACTTACAGGTTAAAAAATGTCCACAATTCCTGCCAAGCACTCCCAGGTATAACATTTTCTTAGGAGCTTCTAATATTTAAATTGTACATGTCTGTTTATTCATATGGTTGAAAAATATATATTACAACACAATAACACATACATTTAATTTTTATAGCAAGCTAAAATTGGCCCTGATTTTAATTGTGGGTGGGTTTTGAATTGGTGGCAAAACAAATTAGAAATTGTTCAGAGCAACAGAAAACAGCCTGCGATATTTTAACTTCCAGGCGTTACTAACATCCTGCAGGACCTTTATGTCGGTGTATGGAAGATACCAGCATTTGAAAAACTGCATCGTACGTGTTGCGTGTTGGCATGTCGGTAGGTTGAGACAATGGGATGGCAGAGTATCTTACAGGAGCGACTAGTAAAGTCAACAACAGCTGAGGCTACAATGTTTCATGTGATTGCAGAACACCTGCATCTCATGTCCCCACAAAGAAAAGCAAATTGTTGAATCATAGAATCCCTACAATGTAGATGCAGGCCATTCAGCCCACACTGACACTATGAAGAACATCCCATCTACACCTACCCCACCCCCTCCCCCCCAAGAAATCCCTGTAATACTGCATTTTCCATGGCTAATCCACCCAACCTGCACAACCCTAGACACTATAGGCAATTTAGCATGGCGATTCCACCTATCCTGCAGATCTTTGGACTGTGGGAGGAAACCAGAGCTCCCAGAGGAAACCCACACAGACGCAGGGAGAGTGTACAAACTCCATACAGTCGCCTGAGGATAGAATCAAACCTGGGTCCCTGGCACTGTGAGGATAACTCAGTGTTTGGGCCTCTTAATGTTTGAAGCATATTTTAATTTTCTTCGCTCTGTTCAGAAAGTTATAGATACACTCAGATCCAGAGTTGAAATTTTAAAGAGGGAATAATGACATTTTTGGACCTCCCAGTCTACACATGGACAGACCCCACCTGTTTTAGGTAGGAAAGATAGCCTGTGTAAAAGAATGGTGCCAAGATAATAAGGGTGGCTTTCCAGGGAATAGGAAATCTGAAGATTTCAACTGCCACTTAGTCTAATTTCAAATGGGCAGGCAGGGTTATAATTGCCTTCCCCAAAAGAAATTCTTTGAACCTTTACATTTATTTGGTACAGATTTGAAATTTATGCAGTTTAAGTACTGATCTACTGGCTTATAGAATTATATATATTGTTTCCCAATTTGCCTTAATTAAACTGTTTTGGATTTTGAGTACTTATATATTTTTGAGCACAAAGACTAGTCGGTAGAGTTGGGTTCTGATTCATGGGGCTGTAGCAGCAACACTGAGGAAAGTAGGTATCTACAGTTGGGCCAGTCTATACCTGAACCACCTGGTTGCAAGTTTTCTAGTGAACCTCAGAACTAGGACGACAGAGAGGATTTTAAAGTAAACGGTGGGGCAAGTGATCAAATTTGGGAAGATATGGTAAATCAAAGAGTAGCAGCTTGGCAAGACAGAAAACTACTATTGTGGGAAATGATAAGCAGAATACGACAGGAAGAGATGTAATGTACAAATCTAAATTTAAATCAACGGGTAAGGCTGGAAATTAGAAAAATAATAAAACAACAAACCCAAAGGCTCAAACAGAAACAGAAATTGCTGGAGAAACTCAGCAGGCCTGGCTGTGCAATTAACATTTCAGGTCCAGTGACAATTCTTCATGTCTGGTTCTGAACAAAGTTCACTGGACCTGAAAGGTTAACTCTGCTTTCTCTCCACAGATGCTGTTAGACCTGCTGAGTTTCTCCAGCAATTTCTGCTTTTGTTTTAGATTTCCAGCATCTGCTGTTCTTTATTTTGAAACTGAAGGCTCTGTATTTGAATGCACATACTATTCAAGACAAAGCAGAATAACTAATTGCATTACTTATTTCTTTCTGCATTTGCTGAAGGCATTACAGAGCCACGGCTGCAGGTTGACATAGATTGGGAACCTGAATATTGAAGAGCACATGTCATTTAGGAAGGATAGGAAACTAGGAACATATGAAGAGGTGGCTCCATTAATTAATTTTGCTATCAGCGCCAGAGGGAAGCATGGCCTAAGTTCAAGAAACCAGGATGTAGAAGCAATTTGATTGAAATGCCAAATGATAAAGGTAGGAAATCAGTTGTGGATGTGGTGTACATGACCCCTAATAATAACCACAAGGAAGGATAGAATATAAAAGAAGATATAATGGGAACTGGTCAGAAAGGTGCAGAGATAGTCATAGAGAATTTTAAATTCCATGTAACCTGGAAAAGCCACATGAGCAAAGGTACCTAGATAAGGAGCTCGTGGGATCTTATGGGGGTAGTTTCTTGGAACAGCACATTCTGGAGACAACCAGAGAGTAGGCTATACTAGACTTAGCATTGTACAATAAGATAGGACTAATTAATAGGACTTTGTAGAGAAGAATGCCTTTGATAACAACAGTCACAATTCAGTGGGTCCAAGACCACTATTTTAAACATAAATAAGCTGGCCTAGATAAAATAAATTGGTAATTAAATTAAGGGTTAGGTCAATAGATATGGGATGGCATAATATTAAAACTAAAGAACTGCAGGTGCTAGAAATCAGGAACAAAAAACAGAAAGTGCTGGTGAAACTCAGCAGGTTTGGCAACATCTATAGAGAAAGAAACAGAGTTAATGTTTTGAGTTCAGTGATCCTTCATCAGAACTGAAAGTAGGTGGGAAAGTGTGGTATTTATGTGGATGATGGGGTGGAAGCAGTGAATAGAGTACATGGAGATGGTACCCAGAAAGACAGAGAGAGAAAAAGTGATAGGCAAAGAGATTGCTGATAATAAACTGAGCGAGAGAGATAAATGCTGAGTAAGGTGTTAACAAGAAGTGAAAATTGTTGAAAATGGGTCAGGTGTGGTGGGAGCAACCCATACACAACAGGACCAAAGGGTGTGGGGGGGGAGGGTAACAAACACAGAGGAGGGTATTCATGTTCTGACATTGGTAAACTCAATGTTGAGTCCTGTATGCTCTAAGGTAACTAGGTGGAAGATGAAAAGTTGTTCCAGCTTATGCTGAGATTCACTGCAGCACTGCAGCAGGTCTAAGACAGAAATGTTGGCATGGCAACATGATGGTAGGCAACTGGAAGCTTGGGGTCATTTTCATGGATCAAGCGTATTAATTCAGCTAAACGGTTACCTAGTTTGCTTTTCATCTCCCAGTGTAGAGGTATTTTGATGACAATGGACGTGGGTAATTTTGGGGGTGGGAAAGGGTTGGAAGCAATGGGATGGATAGATGGAAATGGTGCCCAGACACAGTAAGAAAAAAAAAAGGCAGCAAGCAAAGAGATCGCTGAGAGTAAGCTGGGGAAGAAGTAAAGCTAAATATGTGATAATGGCATCTGGGAATAATTGAAAATGAATTGGCTGTGCTGACAGCAACTCATACAGGCCAGGACCTGGGAATGCGAGGTAGGTAATGTACATGGAGGAGGGTGTTTTTCTAACTCTGTTTACCTCTCCAGAATTGCTACCAGACCTGCTAAGTTTCTCCATCGCTTTCTGCTTTTGATTGTTTAAGAATCAACCACATTGCCGGAGATCTGGAGTCACTTGTAGGCCAGGCTGGATAAGGATTGCAGATTTCCTACTAGAAAGGACATTAGTGAATTAGATGTGTTTTTGTTTTGAGAACCAATGATAGTTTCATAGTCATTGTTACTGAGTCAAGCTTTCAATACCAGTTTTATTAATTGCATTGAAGTTCCATCAGCTTCAATGGAGACATTTGAACCTGCATCCTCAGAGCATTAGCTTGACTCCGGATTTCTTTTCCAGTAACATTACTAGTCACTATCAACCACTAATGTCTCGCTATTTAGTACTGACATTATGCTTCCCTTTTTCCCTTTTCTGTCATTTTATGAACATTTTGTGTTCTTGAAGATTAAGCAACCAGATCTCCATTTCTAAGCTATGTAACAGTCACATGGAAAACAAAATGGGTTTTTATCAAGAGATAGTAGGAACTGCAGATGCTGGGGAATCTGAGATAACAAGGTGTAGAGCTGGATGAACACAGCAGGCCAAGCAGCATCAGAGGA
>NW_025971145.1:0-11055 GCF_021869965.1 Rhincodon typus | reverse complement strand
CTGTCTGACCTGCTGTGCTTTCCCAACTCCACATTTATTGACTCTAGTTTCCAGCATCTGCAGTCCTTAGTGCCTCCAGAACACAGACCCAGTCTTTCTCAGTCTTCTCATAGGACACTGCCTCTATCCTGGGAATATGGACTTTGTTATGAATTACAATAAATATTTCTGTCTTGAGCATTGTCAGTTCAGTCATTTTTGATGTAACAGTTTAAATTCTTTCTGTTTGCTGCCATGGAGAATGCCCCCAGGGTGTGAAATACTATGAGCAAATAATGAAAGCAGAGACAAAGGAAATGGTGCCAAGGGCTTGTTTGCTGCTTGAGAACATGTGAAATGTTGTTCAACCCAGTTGGAGGTAAACTGCTGGAGCTTTTCACACAGAGGAATTAATTTGAAATGGAATTCAAAGTCAGTAACTTTGAATTTGGGTGATTGTAAAGTGAATAATATCAGAACAACGGTTTCCTGATTTTCCGTTGGGTTCAAGAGGACATAGCTGACCAGAGAGCCAGATGGCAGTGGTGGGTAGGAGGAGATTCTGAAATATAGGATTTACATGTATTTGGAAAGGCAAGGACTGATTAGGGATAGTCAGCATGGCTTGTGTCTCACAAATTTGTTTGAATTTTTGAAGCGGTGACCAAGAAAATAGGTGAAGGCACAACGGCAGACATTATTTACGCAGACTTTATCAAGGCTTTCAACAAGATTGCACATGGTAGACTAGATATAAAATTGGCTCGATGGTAGGAGACAGAGGGTGGTGTAGAAGTTCATTGTTCAGACTTGAGGTCTCTGACCAGCCACAAGGGCCAGTACTGGTTCCACTATTGTTCACCATTTGTATAAACGATATGCATGAGAATATAGGAGGCATAGTTACTAAGTTTGCAGATGACAACAAAATTGGTGGTATAGTGGACAGCGAAGAAGGTTATCTGATTGTACAATAGGATCTTAATCAACTGGACCAGTGGGCTGAGGAATAGCAGATGGGGTTTAATTTAGATAAATGTGAGGTGTTGCATTTTGGCAAAACAAACCAGGACAGGGCTTACACAGTTAATGTTGTCGAACAGAGAGACCTAGGGGTGCAGGTGCACAGTTCCTTGCAAGTGGTGTCACAGGTAGACAGGGTGGTGAAGAAGGCATTTAGCACACTTGCCTTTATCAGTTAGAGCACTGAGTACAGGAGTTAGGACATCATGTTACGACTGTACAAAACATTGGTCAGGCCACGTTTGGAATTCTATGTACAATCACCTTCCAAACCCACAACCACTTCCATCTAGAAGGACAAGGGCAGCAGATATTTGAGAACACCACCCCCTGCAAGTTGCCCTCCAAGTCACTCACTATCCTGACTTGGAAATATATCACTGTTCCTTCACTGTCGCTGGGTCAAAATCCTGGAATTCCCTCCCTAATAGCAATATGGGTTAACCCACAGTGTGTGAACTGTAGCGGTTCAAGAAGGCAGCTCACCACCACCTTCTCAAGGGGCAACTAGGGATGGGCAAGAAATGCTGGCCAACCAGCGACTCCCACATCCCACAAATAATAGAAAAAAAATTTCTGGCTACCCTGCTATAGGAAGGACATTATTATTATTGGCGAGGGTGCAAAAAGGATTTACAAGCATGTTACTGAGACTGGAGGGTTTGCGTTATTAGGAGAGGCTGGGGGTCTTTTTCCTGGAGTGTCGGAGGCTGAAAGGTGACCTTATAGAGGTTTATAAAATCATGAAGGGTATGGATAGGGTAAAGAGCAAAGGTCTTTCCCCAGGGTAGAGGAGTCCAAAACTACAGGGCATTAGTTTAAGGTTTAAGGTGCAAGGGGAAAGATTCAAAAGGGACATGAGAGGCAACATTTTCATGCAGAGAGAAATGTGTATATAGAACGAGCTGCCACAGGAAGTGATAGGGGTGATCTACAGCTTTTTGTTATTTGTGGGATGTAGGGGGTACTGGCTGGTCCAGCATTTACTACCCGTCCGTAGTTGCCCCTTGAGAAGGTGGAGGTGAGCTGTCTTCTTGTTCCGCTGCAGTCCATGTGCTGTAGGTTGACCTACAATGCCCATAGGGAGGGGATTCCAGGATTTTGACCCAGCGACACTGAAGGAATGCTAATATATTTCCAAGTCAGGATGGTGTGGTTCCAAGGGATTCCCATGTATCTGCTGCACTGTCCTTCTAGATGGAAGGTGCTGTCTGAGGAAGATCAAGTCCAAATGGTATATATCCTCACTCTGTGATGCCAATGGTTAATATATTAGCATATTTTAATAAAATTCCTTTGTTCTTTTAAAGAAAACATTTTTGCTGGACATTTCTGTCATGCTCAGCATCAAGAGCGATTTCTGTAAATAAACCTCACTCCCTCTGAATCAAAATATGAGTTTCACATCCCAAGGAAATAAGCAACAGAATAAGATGTAATTCAGTGGAAATTAACAATAAACAGGTGAGGTGAATGAAGGGAAATGTTAATCATTATCACCCAGTTCAGATTGTGAGACACAGCTAAAGGTCACTGCACAGTATCTGGAATCTGATCTAGCTCGAGTTTAAATAGAGAGGCTTGTTGTTCTCAGTTTCCTGTTGGAGATGATTCAGTTTCCCTCATGACCTGGCCACCAGCAATGGCCCCACAATGTGGGTGTAACAGGACAGAGAGACTAGAGCGGGTAGACAGCAGTGAACAACAGCAGGAGCAGCAGGTGTACGGGACATTTCATAATCTGCCTCTTTCCAGTGGACCAGCCTGTGACGGAAATAACTGTTTTGTTTAATCATTTCCATCAGAAAAAAAACCCACCTTTCTTTTGTCCCACACTCTCTAAACTGTACCCTCTCCTTTCAGAAATGGGAGATTTCACTCTTATCAGCGTTCCCTCCAGTGAAAAGACTAAAAGCAGCTCAGAATTGAAGTGATGGGTATTGATTTTTACTCTGCACATTGATGTTTAAATGTACTTTTTGTGTCTGAGGGCTTCTCATCTTTTACTTCATCAAACCTTTAATCAAAGGGGTTTCCTTGTCTGCTTGCCCCTGCTCTATGGTAAGGATATCCATCCCAACATGGTCATTCTATTTACCAGGAATCAGCTACAATGACCAGTGTGTCTGAGGCTCTCAATTTGTAGCGCACTGTTTCACACATTCAGATTGAAGTTAATAGACTTCATGCCAGACAGAATCAAACAACTGATGTGGAGATGCCGGTGTTGGACTGGGGTGGACAAGGTCCACCTCCACATCAACGTTCCTTCACTGTCCTCTGTTTCTTGACACTTCCAGCAATGGGAACAGGTTTTCTCTCACCACTCGGCCCATTCTATGATGATTTTATTGCGTCTTTGTAGGCTCTCCTGTGCTCCTGTACTGAGTAAGAGTTGATGTTTGGAGTGGAACCTCTCAAACTCAGGCTAATGGTACCTGTGGATGTGAAGTTGATGAAGTGCTTGTTGACCTAAGGCCCTTGTGATTCAGTGTGTGCTCTCGAGGATGATACTCTGTGTAGCCTCATCAATGTCAGAAACTTTGTTTGGCTTTAGCTGCAGGAGTATCTGTGATTGCACATCTGCCCCTAGATTACACCTAGTCAAGGCATGAAGCTGACATGGGACTGACGTGGCATTGATACAGTTACAGCTAACACTCGGCTGTTACAGTGTCCAGAGACATTTGCCTCCCTCCCTACACCAGCATCTCCTCAGGATGGTCACTCCTTGCTAGAGGACGTAAGGGAGTGATGCTCAGAACAATCCGAGATCTCCGACAGACACCTTCTTCAATACTTTCAATGCTCTGATTTATTCTCTGATTTATAGCAACATGTACCAACCAGTTTTTAGGCACTTAGCCATCCGTTCGAGGGCAAAAGGAATGGAATCAAGAGACCTCAATATACGATTCCCGTTTTTTATGGACTACAGAATGATTCAACCTCCCAAAGAGCAAATCTAATTCAGATTGAGAAGGATGGAGAACCTCTTCACTTTCTACCATTCTTCAGGCTCCACCTCCCCTGTGTTTCACCAAGGGGCCCATTGTAATCCTGTTCTATTGGGGGATCGCGAGGGGGGATTTGAAATCACCCTTTCAGGCCTTCCGCCTCCCACACATACTGCGTATCCCAAAATGCTGCGCAAAGTTCTTAAGGAAAGTGACCTGTAAAAGTGTTAGCATTTCATCTCAGAGCACAGAGACTACAGATGAAGAGGATACATTTTTCTTCGACCAGCTGATCTGTATCTTTCTCTTGGTGGTTTTTTGAGCCACGTTTTTTGCTTCCTCTGTGTTGATGAAAGAAGCTAGCTCCCGTTATTCAAAGGGTCTAGAATGAATGGAGATCCCTTTATCCCATTCTGTGCAATCACATTCAACTTTACCTTCTGCGGAAAAGTGATTGGAGTTGACTTAGAGGGAATTGAATTCAGCAAGGCTACTGTAACTCGTTCTCAGACACTGTAATTTTAAATACAATGGAAATATCCTGAGAATGTTTTTTAAAAAATGTTAGACCTTCACTGAACATCTGTGCCTAATTATACCTCTGTTGCCAGATCATTCTGTTTTTCAAAGTTCTACCCAAGAGCCTTAATTTTTTTAAATTTTTTCGTGGGACATAAGCATCATTGGCTGGGCCAGCATTTATTGCCTGTCCCTAGTTGCCCCTTGAGAAGGTGGGGGTGAGCTGCCTTCTTGAACCGCTGCAGTCCATGTGCTGTGGGTTGATCCACAATGTTCTTAGGGAGGGAATTCCAGGATTGTGACCCAGTGATGCTGAAGGAACAGTGATATATTTCCAAGTCAGGATGGTGAGTAGTTTGGAGGGGAACTTGCAGGGGTTGTGTTCCCATGTATCTGTTGCCCTTGTCCTTCTAGCTGGAAGTGGTCGTGGGTTTGGAAGGTGCTGTCTGAGGATCTTTGGTGAATTTCTGCAGTGCATCTTGTAGATAGTACACACTGCTGCTACTGAGCGTCGGTGGTGGAGGGAGTGGATGCTTGTGGATGTGGTGCCAATCAAGCGGCTGCTTTGTCCTGGATGGTGTCAAGCTTCTTGAGTGTTGTTGGGGCTGCACTCATCCAGGCAAGTGGGGAGTATTCCATCACACTCCTGACTTGTGACTTGTTGATGGTGGCCAATTGTGTTAATATGAATTGCATCCCAGGATGCTGTGGGAGGTGAGACAGGAAATGGCAGGCGCTCTGACACAAATGTTTAATTCCTCTCTGGCCACAGGGGAAGTGCCAGAGGACTGGAAGGCAGTTGATACTGTTCCACTTTTCAAGAAGGGTGGTACTGATGAACCAGGAAATTACAGATCGGTGAATCTGACATCAGTGGTAGGGAAACTATTGGAGAAAACTCTGAAGGAATGAATTAATACCCATTTAGAAAGGCATGGATTAATTAGGTATAGTCAGCATTGCTTTGTCAGAGGGAGGTCATGCCCAACAAATTTGTTACAATTTCTCACAAATGTGATCAAGTGTGTGGATGAAGGAAGTTCAGTTGATGTAGTTTATAAGGATTTTAGCAAAGTTTTTGACAATATCCCACATGAGAAACTGATTGGGAAGGTTAAAGCACATGGAATTCAGGGAAACTTGGCAAGATGGATCAGAAACTGGCTTAATAATAGGACATAAAGGATAGTGGTAGAAGGCTGTTTGAGTGACTGGAGGCCTGTGTCCAGCAGTGTACCACAAGGATCACTACTGGGACCCTTATTGTTTGTTATATATATAAATGATATAGATGAAAATGTTGGGGGAATGTTAAGCAAATTTACAGTGACACCAAGATTGGTAGGGTGGTTAATAACGAAGATGGGTGTAGGTTATAGGAAGATGTAGATGGGTTGATCAGATGGCCAGACCAGCGGCAGAAGGTATTTAGCCCTGATAAGTATGAGGTGATGCACTTTGAAAGAAGAAACAAAATCAGAGAGTATTTAATGAATGACAGGACACCGGATAACTTAGAGGAACAGAGGATCTTGGCATAATTACTCACAGACCCCTGAAATCGGCAGAGCACATGAATAGGATAGTTAAGAAGGCATATGGGACATTTGCTTTCATCAGATGTGGTTTAGGCTACAAGAGCGAGGAAGTAACGTTGGAATTGGTCATTGGTCAGGCCACAGCTGGAGCACTGTGTGCAGTCACCTCAATACAGGAAGGATGTGATAGCACTAGAGGGGCTACAGAGGAGGTTTACCAGGATGTTGCCTGGGATGGAGAAATTGAGCTATAAGGAGAGACTAGATAGGCTTACATTGTTTCCTTTACAGCAGAGAAGACTGAGGAAGGACATGATTAAGATGTATAAGATTGATGGGCATGTACATGGTAAAGAGAGCAGCTGTTCCCCTTGGTTGAGGGGTCAGTCATGAGAGGGCATAGTTTTAGGGTAAGGGGCGGGGGATTCAGAGGGGATTTGGGAAAAATCTTTTCACTCAGCGGACAGTTGGAATCTGGAACGCACTGCCTGGGAAACCTTACAACCTTTGAAAAATATTTGGATGAGCACTTCAAATATCATAACATTCAAGGATATGGGACTAGAGCAGGAAATTGGGACTAGCGCACAATTAGTGGTAGTTATGTCAGTGCAGATTCAATGGGCTGAAGGGCCTTTTTGCTGTATGAATCTGTGATTCAGTGACAGGCTTTGGGGACTCGGGGTTTCTGGTCTTTGCACACACTGGCCAAGAATTTTCAAAACATTCGTGTCACTTATTTTAAAGGTGAATAGATTGTAGGTCAGAGAGCCAAGACTCACATAATCACTTTTTTTTTACTCTAAAAGCTTTCAAAACCACACAAACACAAGATGACAAATTTGTTTTGAAAGCAAAGGAACTTTAGCCAGTGTTAACAGCCCCAGAAGATCCAGCTGGATTTCTGCCTCAATCAATGTAACATCCTCAGTGTAAGTATTAATCCTGGCAAATCCTTCACCTGTTTACAGAGAGATTCAGTAAAATTGGTCTGAATTTCATTTGTCGCAATCATAAAAATATACATACAGGCCATTCAGCCTCAAACATGAGGCACCATTAGCTCATGGTTGATCTGCAGATTATCTCCAACTATCTGCCTTAGTTCTAGTTCTTAATGAACAATGATCAAGAGTATTTATTGTGGAAAATGTCTTCAAATGGAATGGCTTCCAAAAATTACCTATAGGAACAGTATTACTTTCAAAAGGTGCTAGTGACATGGATAGCGACATGAGTAATCTGAGTCGCAGTGGAATAAATAAAAGAGTTAGAAACACAGAAAATATGAAGCAGGAACAGGCCATTTGTCCCTTCAAGCTTGCTCTGCCATTCATTATGATCATGACTGATCATCAAATTCAGTAGTGTGCTGCTGCTTTCCCCCAGATCTTTTGATTCCTTTAGCTTGAAGTGCTATATTCAACTCCTTCTTGAAATCATTCAATGTTTTGGCCTCGACTGCTTTCTGTACTAGTGAACTCCATAAATTGCCACTCTCTGGGTGAAGACATTTACCCCTTGTCCTTAAACCATGATCCCTGGTTCTAGACTCCCCTGTCATCGGGAACATCCTTCCTGCATTTACCCTGTCTAGTCCCATTAGAATTTTATAGGTTTCTATGAGATTCTCCCCTCATTCTTCTGAACTCCAGTTCATATAATCCTAACAGATTTCAAATCTCCTTAAAAGTCAATCCCACCATCCCAAGTATCAGTCTGCTATATATTCGCTGAAGTCCCTCTATAGCAAGAACATCGTTCCTCAGATAAGGAGACCAAAACTGCACACAGTATTCCAGTTGTGGTCTCACCAAGGCCCTATATAATTGCAGTTAGATATCCCTGCTCCTCTATTCAAATCTTCTCACTACAAAGGCCAACATATAATTTGCCTTCTTTTCCACCTGCTGGATCTGCATGCTTTCCTTCAGCGACAGATATACAAAGACAGCCAGGTCTCACTGCACATTCCCCTCTCTCAATTTATAGCCATTCAGATGGTAATCCGCCTTCCTGTTTTTACAACAAAGGGGATAATCTCACATTTAGCCACATTATACTGCATCTGCCATGCATTTTCCCCCCTTACTCAATTTATCCAAATCACATTAAAGCATCTCTGCATCCAACACCCTCTCCCACCCAGCTTTATGTCACCTGCAAATTTTGGAATATTACATTTAGTTTCCTCACCTGAATCATTAATATTGTGAATTGTTGGGTTTCAAACTCTCATCAGTCATTGCTTGCCATTCACAAAAAGACCTGTTTATTCCTACTCTTTATTTTCTGTTTGCCAACTGGTTTTCTATCTGTCTCAATCCCATGCATTTTAATTTTACACACTAATCTCTTTTGTGGGACTTTGTCAAAGCTTTCTGAAAGTCTAAATAAACTACATCCAGTGGCTTCCCTTCATCAACTCTACTAGGTACATTCTCAAATAATTCTAACAGAATTGTCAAGCATAATTTCCCTTCTGTAAATCCATGCTGAATCTGTCCAATCCTGCCAATGGTTTCCATGTGCTCTGTGATTAAATCTTTTACATAGACTCTAATATTTTTCACAACAATGACATCAGGTTTTCCCTCTCCCACCTTTTTAAAATAGAGAGGTTACTTTAGTTACTTTCCAGTCTGTGGAAACTGTCCCAGAGTCTATAACATCTTGAAAGTTAACCAGTAATGGAACCAATACCTTTTAGGGCTACTTCCTTAAGTATCTGGGTTGCAGATTATCAGACCCTGGGCTAATCCCATCAATTTTCCTACTGAGTATTTCCAGCCTTAAACTGTTTGTATTTCAGATTTCCAGTACTTTGCTTTTAGATATTCCCTTGCTTCCTGTTTTTCATCACAATTCAATCACTTTTCTTAAATTTGGAGACTGGTGGAATTCATCTGGCATTGCCACTAGATTTTTCCACATTTTGAAGTACCTCCTAAATGATCCATAACTATTTTCCCAACAAAGGTGTCATTAGTTTGACATTATGTCACAGAAAGTGCCTACCGCTGCTTTGTCGGAACCATATCTGGCCACAATCTTCCTCCTCCTCTGTCAACTGGGTTCCATCATCAGGTTGGTTGCGGTCCCAATAATTATAGTCATATGTTGTCCCATCAGTCCATTCAAAATCCCCTTCCTGCCAAGATTTTGGAAAGGAATTTTGAAGATCGTTATTTATTAACATGTCTACACAAATAATCACTTGCAAATAGTTACTGTCCAAAAAACTACAGTGCAGAAAATCCACAATCTTAATGGTGCTCTCTCAACTGAGACCAAGGATCGGTTAAACTGGTTTCCAGCCTTAAACTTGGCATCTAGTCAGAGCTGTCTCTGAATGTACTTTACAAGAGTAACAGTGAAGAATATGATTCAGTCAGAGACTCCCACCATCAGAGCTCTCGTATCCCCAACCTGACAGGTATTCTGTCAAGGTGTGGGCCCCACTTTCCTGGATCAGGTGGGGCTAACTGAGCTTCCAACCTGGAAGACAAGAAATCCATGGTGAACAATGCTTTATATGAGGACCCCATTCATTGAGGACTGGGAATATGTTCCTTCTCTGGGGTTGGGGGGTGGGGTGGTGTGGAATTCAGCAATCATGGAGTGGGATTGCTGTCATCTCACTAACCTCGACCACATTCTTGTGTTCTGATCTCTTCCCCACCCAGAAATCTTTTGGTCTCAATTTCTTTAGCCTCTTAAAGCCAATTGGTAACACCAAGTTCTGAAACCTCTCAAAAACCACAGCATTCAGTACCACATTTACACTGGGTTTCTGAGTAGAAACAGAATGAACTTTCATTCTTTTTAATCAGTAATGTGGCAAAGAAACAATGCCAATCAAAAAAAATCCTGCGGAGTAATTCCATTTTGATTGAGAAGCTAATATATTTCAGCACCGTCGATGCTCAGTAGCAGCAGCGTGTACTACCTACAAGATTCACTGCAGAAATTCACCAAAGATCCCCAGGCAGCACCTTCCAAACCCAAGACTACGTCCATCTAGAAGGACAAGGGCAGCAGATACACGGGAACACCACCCCCTGCAAGTTCCCCTCCAAACCACTCACCATCCTGACTTGGAAATATATCACTGTTCCTTCAGTGTCACTGGGTCAAAATCCTGGAATTCCCTCCCTGAGGGCATTGTGTGTCAACCTACAGCAGGTGGACTGCAGAGGTTCAAGAAGGCAACTCACCATCACCTTCTCAAGGGGCAACTAAGGATGGGCAATAAATGCTGGGCCCAGTCAGTGGTGCCCATGTCCCACGGGTGAATAAAAATTCTAATTGTCTGCTGGTACTGATGTGAGGTGATGAAAGAATAATCCATGTCCCTCCTTTCTGGTTTTTATCTGTATCCCATTATTTAATATGATTTCACATTTCTTTTCCCTGGTTCTCAGTGGTTTCTATTCTGATTGCTGTCAGTTATAACTTTTCACACTTGGCAATCCAACGGATCCACATTCTTCCCAGAAAACCATGTGGGCATTCTCCTAAATCAGCAAAATAACTCAAACCAAGCAAACAACATGATCACCAACAGTGATCGGCTGATTGTGCAATGATAATTAGCTCATATCAAAGCACCAGACCCTCTTACCTCAGACTGGAATCTAATGTGAAATTGGGAATCCCAACACCAGGATGGATTCCAGCTCCTGACCACACACTTCTACAGCATTGCCTTCTTGAGGTGTTCTTTTTTTTAAATTCAAATGCACCATTTGTTTGGGATCAGATAAGATCACCATGCCATTAGTGATGTCAAGTCCCCCCCAGGAGGCGGGAGCTGCCTGACTGAGATATATGGGGGCTATTTTGGGACTTCCACTGCCTTGTGGAGAAGAACAGGCAGCTTCTCCGAGAAACAGTGGAACAAACGGCACTGGAAAGGACAAGGAGAAGGTCCAGCGCCCAACTCATAGAACATAGAACATAGAACATAGAACATTACAGCGCAGTACAGGCCCTTCGGCCCTCGATGTTGCGCCGACCTGTGAAACCAATCTGAAGCC
>NW_025971144.1:0-11057 GCF_021869965.1 Rhincodon typus | reverse complement strand
GACCCGAAACGTCAACTTTCCTGCTCCTCTGATGCTGCCTGGCCTGCTGTGTTCCTCCAGCTCCACACTGTGTTATCTCTGACTCCAGCATCTGCAGTTCTTACTATCTCTATTTATGGTCAATATTGTGAATACATAACTAAGGCAGAAAGGCTAGTATGGTGTAGTCAAATGGGCAATTCACCAGGAAGAAAAGCATACTGTTTTACCCTTATACAAGAAACTTTTCAATCCTTCTTGGATATGGGAGCACTGTGAGAGTGCTAGAGGATTACAAATATTACATCCTGTACAAAATGTTGAAGAGGGATGAACTGGCTAACTAACAGCCAGTCTAATGGTAAGTATAGGAATTATTTGGTGAACTAAAGGACAGTCAGTCAATCAGTCTGCAACCAATCAGGGGTTTTTGCTGAAGCAACATAGAGGGTGGATGCAGTGAACATTGTCGTCAAGGACTTTCAAAACATTTGATAAAACACAACATAAACAAAAAGGAAAAGGTTAGTGAAACAACTTGGGTATATAACTGGCTAAATAAAAAGGAGGTAAAAATAACAGAGCAGATGTTTATCAGAACAGAGAGAGGGGCATAGTATGATTCCCCAGAGTTTAGTATACAGACCCGTGTTTATCTTTCCATATGTACATAACCTGTGTTTGTTTATAGGAGGTACAAAGTCAAAGTTTGTGGATCTTATCCACCTGTATACCATAAAAAAAAGTGGAGAGGATACTGGAAGACTTCAGGAGCGCTTAGATAGGTTGGCATGTACAAGATACCAGTTCCAATTTAATGAGGAAAGGTTTGAAGTGACACACTTTAAGCAATCTTGTCTTCACTTAGGTGCCGTGAACAGGATATGTTTGCCTTCTCATGCTTTATAAAAGATCTGGAGGATGAAGATGACGCTTGTCTCACGACAGCTATCTCCTCACATGATGCACTTCTGGCTGCATCGCAGGTGAACACAGAAAGTATTTATAATCTAAGTGCAAGAGAAGAGGGATCTATGAAAATATATTCAGAGACCTTTGAGGTGACAAGGCGAATTGTTAGGATGCCTGGTTTGATGTTGTGACTCATGTCAGTGCAATCTCAGCAGCCTGGAGGAATGCACAGCAATGTAGGAAGAAGATAATGGCATTCTCCATTCCATCAGTAGAGTTCCACCATAACTTCTCTCTGCTATACTACATTTATTCAATCTGTGTTAATGTAACCACCCCTCATCCATTTTCATGCTCCACCACTCTCACTTCAGCCTGCAACATCTTCCCTCACTCACCCCAAACACCACCTTCACTGAGCCCGCATGCCTTTTGTGCTGCCTACTCGCTCATGGGGGACATCTGCCCTTCTGCAACAAAGGCTGTGACAGCCCCTTTTTATCTTCCTTAATTCGTGCCTCTATCTCATTCCAAGAGAGAAACAGCTCACAATAGAGCAGAAGGAGTCAAGGCAGGTGGTGGACTGCCTGACATTTGGCTGTTCACCCCTTATAAGGAGAGGATCCTGACTCTGACTCAGCCCTTTGCAGAAAATTTGTAACATCTATAAATACGGGTGAGGTGCCAAATGACTGAGAGTGGCTGATGTTGTGCCTTTGTTTAAGAAAGGCTGCAAGGAGAAGCCTGGGAACTATAGACCTGTGAGTCTGATGTCACTGGTGGGTAAGTCATTCTCAAAAATGCAATTTATATGCACTTGCAGAGTCAAGGAATAATTAAAGGATAGTCAGCATGGTTTTGTGTGAGAGAAATTGTGTCTCACAAACTTGATTAAGTTTTTTTGAGGAAGTAACCAAGAAGATTGATGGTGGCACATCAGGCAACATTTTTACTGTTTCCGTGCTGTATGACCCGTTGACTCTAAGTGGCTGACAAACTGTGTGTAAGCCCCTGGACTGGTATCGGAGGCTGCCCTAGACTTACTGCGTTGGGACCGCTGACAGAAGGCCATCTGACAACCGTGAGAACCTTCTGGCTTTGTCTCTGCACTAAATGTCATGGCAATACAGCAGTACTGTGAGCCTGGTCTCTCGGGCTGATAGGTAAGGTGCAAAAAAAAAGGCAAGACAAGGCAGGGATGCTGCAAACAGCCAGGTAGGCTCAAAGTGAGTGAGCGCTAATTGAACAGCTCGAGTTGCAGCCTGGTCCAATACATGAGCTGGATGCAGGTTCCTGAGCTTAAGATGCCACTTGCAACATTATTGCAAAGATAGCTGCCATTGCACCTCCAGGTGCAGTGATGAAGTGCAGAAATGTCCTGTAAATGTATCATGAGGCTTCTTAGAGTGACACCTGAGATGCCAAGGTCCATGCACGTGGGATGCATGTGACCAGAACCCATGAAGCGTGCCCTTAGGTGTGCGCGCCTGGTACCCAACATGGAGGCACTTCACAGGGGCATACTTTCCACATTGAGAATTCCTGGCATCCAGTTTGCTCATGGTAGGTGGTAGGATAGAAAGCTATATATTAATAAGGCAAGTTCTGCAATTTACACAGTGGTTAACAAATATTAATTTCCCTTAATAGGCAACTCATGGCTGCCTGACAAGAAGCCTGCTTTGATCCCTGGAACTTAGCTAAAAGATTCAGTGGTTGTTTCCCATGTGAAGACAGGCGTTGTGGGACCTCTCCCATTATTCTGTCACGTTTCTCACAATACCATGTCATTCAGGCCTCTATAAGAGCTTGGCCGCAGACATTATTCACCTCTTGAAGAATGCTTACATCTCGTCCATCAATTTAGTATCCATCAATTCGCACCTACACTACACATCAGGATGTCGCAATAAACAAAATTGAATCTGTTCCAGGAGTCTGAATGATCTTGCTAAGTCGGAGCTCAGTTTCATGCTTGTGTAAATCTGCCTTACAATTTGCTTGATTTTTTTAATATGGTTTTTTTACTTTCCAAAGCGATTATAGGCTCCTCCAGGTGCTTTGGTTTCCTTCCACAGTCCAAAGATGTGCAGATTAGGTGGATTAGCCATGAGAAATGCAGGGTTACAGGGATAGGATACGGGGTTGGGTCTGGGTGGGACATTTTTGGAGGGTCAGTATGGACTCAATGGGCCAAATGGCCTGCTTCCACACTGTAGGCATTTTATGATCTATGTGGCTGAGGATGTGTATGTATTGTAAAACATTCAGCACAATATCCATCAGACTGGATTGTACAGTATGCTCTTTACCTGTTCCCTCTGTCTGTGTTGATGCTTGAACAAAGTAAAGAAGTGAAAATACCTTTAATTTCTGTCATCATGCACTGTCCAGATTTCGTTTGCTGTATTTGTTTTATATTATCTACCAGATCATTACCAATCATATAACCACAGGTGCTTGGGAAAGCAGCTAAGATAGTTGTGATTATAATATAATTATACAACAGTAAATCTATTTTATTTTATTTCCATCATTTCAATCTGGAGTCATTATTTTGTTACTACACAATTCATTTTAAGCATAGATTTTGCACCTCAGCTGCATTGACTGAGCAAATGAATCTAAATAGACAGCTGCCATTTCTACATGTCTACATTTAGGTTGCAAAGCACCTTCTCAGTGACAGCTGTGCGGCTGTGGCTACCATCTGACCATGCAATTATTTAACCCAAGGGATTAACAGCAGCATCCCTTAATAATCTGAACTGGATTTTTATTGTGTGTGAATCTCCACTCTTTTTGCAGATTGACAAAGAACACACCTGGTGAGAGAGGCCAGCTACCAACTGTGAGGCCGTTTTATTTCACAACTGTATTTACAAGGCTGCAGATTCCATTATACTCATAGCACAACTCGTTTTTGCATAATGCTTCAATGCAGGATGAGAAACCAGAATAGCCGGCACATTCATCTTTCTTTTTAACAAGTTATGAATAAGTTGCAGCAATAGTTTAATGGCTGATAAAACTGAAGAAGTGCAAAGGCAGATGATGCAAATACATTTGGATAAAACCAAAATGTTCAGGAAAGCTTTCTAGATTGAATTAACTTACATTCTGTGAGACATTCCATTTTGTTGTAATGCTGTGAATGGATCAATTAGATTTAAATCACTGGAAATGGTTTGTTTCTGTAATTGCAATTTCCAGTTTATTTAGAGTACATTTGTATATCTGCATAAAAAAAATGATTTTACAGCAGGGAGTAAATGGAAATCGAAAAATGAAGTTAATGTAATTACAAGATGTCAGACATCTGTAGCACCAGGAAACTTACATCTTCATATTGATGTGTGCGTAATTTACTGAAAAGCTATCTCAACTGTTGAATGTGAGACAATGGCATGCTTTGGAAACAGCTTAAGAAAGGAATTCAATATGACAGTAAATGTGTTTCTTGCAGATAATTTTCTAAGTATTAATACTTGGTTTCTGTAAATAAACCCAGCTATGATCTATGCAACCAGCTTCCCAGATTTTGAGCTTCAAAGCATTTTATTTGTCTCTGAAAGTAGGACCACTTACTGAGACTCAGCCTTTTTCGACTTTGATACTGCTTTTGCAGTCCATCAGCAGAGAATATGATGTGCTCAATATTAAAATGAGCTCAGTTTGTGTTAAATGATGTATCAGCAGTATTAAAATGAATATGCTCTACATTAAAATTAGCATGCATAAAATTAGTATTGTGCACTCTATTAAAATATGCATGTTTATTATTAAAACCAATTGTATTAAAATTAGTGTACCTGATATTACTGTGCATAAAATTATAGGCTGTTAAGTTAATATCCACAACATTAATATCAGCATATTTTATTATTAACACACTATATGATTTATGCATTTAGTATTTGTGTGGTTAATACTTCACTTCATCCTAATAGTCATAAACTATATTAATACTAATTTACTTAATATTAAAATATTTGATGTTAATATTTTGTCCTTGATATAATTAGTGTGCTTAGTATCAATACTCAGCTTAATATTGTACCCAATATTATTGATGTACAAACATTAATAGTGTATTTGACATTGTGCAAATGCATTCAATGTCTACATTTGATCAGTGTGCACACTCAAGTCTGTGTTAATATTGATATGAACATTGTTCCAATATTTGCTAATTTTTAAATATTAAATAACTCAATTTTGTCAAGAAAATTAGTATAGACTGAATAAATACTTGTGTTTGCTATGATAAATGATTTGCCTGAAAAATTTTTTTTGCAAAGATGGAATGCTGACTTTTAATTATGATTTTATAAATGTTCTGTGATATTGGTGATCATGGATGGACAGCAAATTTATTGGAGCACTGTGTTACACATCAGTGACATGGGGTAAAAATATTAACCCAGACTGTGGATAAATAACAGAAAGTTAAAGGCACATGCTATTAATATTGTATGAAAGTTCCAGCACTATGTGGTGAGGTAAATATATGGTGGCAGTTGCAAATTGTCAACAATTGTTGGACTATTTGCGTCACTGTGCTGTTAGCCTCATTAAAACCAGAACTCACCCCCTGAACTGCAAAAAAAAACTGCTGGAAATGCACCTTAAATACCAATTAAGTTCACTGCAGAAAGTTTTATGAGTGCTAAGTTGGTGTGACAGAACTTTTACTGACAAAAGTAGTTTATGCCATGGCAATGCTATGCAAACCTGGAGGACTAAGAAAGGAATAGTGAAACTGTGGAATCCGACCTTCTACAGAATATTGCTAGGTTTTTACTCCATCAATTTTCTTACTTTTCCTTTCTGTCTCTTCTCACTCTCTTTAAGAATTCACCCTATTGTCATGGATTTAGATCTAGCAGGGAGGCAATGATAGATCCTTGGGGGGTCACCAAAACAAAAGGACAGAGGTGATACTTTCATTTAAGGAGAACATTGCAGTATTGCAGAAAGATGATGTTTCAGAGGGTTCAAGGATGGAACTGATTTGGCTGCAGCCAAGGAATAAAAAACGGACAACGATATTGCTCAGTGTAATATATTGGCCACTAGTTAGTAGGAAGGATGTAGAGGAACAAATCTGCAAGGAAATTACAGCCATGTGTAAAATATCATAGAGTAGTTATAATTAGGAACTTTAATTACTTGAATATTGACTTGGATAGCTGTAATGTAAAGAGCAGGGGGCAGCAAGCATTACTAGATGTGTTCAGGAAAATCTCCTACAGCAGTGTTTGTCCAGTACAACAGGAAAGGAAGCACTGCTAGATCTGGCTTTCAGAAATGAGATGGGATAAGAAGATCAAACAATAGTTGGGGAGAATTTAGAAGACAGAGATCTTAATATCATAAGGTTCGGGGTAACAGTAGAAAACTGCATTGGTCAATCCAGAGTTGGAATAATCAACTGGTGGAGAGCAGACTTCAAGAACAGAACTTAGCCAGATAGACTTGAATCGAAGGCTGCTGGGAAAAATGCTTGCCTAAACAACTAGCTGAACAATGGGCTACATTCAAACAGGAGATGGTTTGCACACAGTCTAGGTTTATTCCCTCAAAAAGGAAAGGCACAAATCCAGAACTCCCTGGATGACAAACAAATAGAAACTAAGGTGAAGAAGAAAATGTCTGTTTATGGTAGGTTCCAGGTAGTAAGTACAATTAACAGCAAAGTTGAATTCAGAACAGAGGTGAAAAAAAAACAAATGTGAGAAGGGAAGAGGGATTATGAAAGAAAGACTGGAAGCTAACTTCAGATAAAACCCCAAAACTTTCTACAAGCACAACAGTGGTAAAAGGGTGGTAGAAGGTGCAGTAGAGCCAAAATGGAACCAAAAAGCAGATTTATATTTAAAGTCAGGAGGCATGACTGAGGATTCAAATGAATATTTTCCACCTGTCTTTACCTGCTGCCCAAAATACGATAACAAAGGAGAAAAGCCAGTCAGCAGAAGAGTTTAAGATTGATATGGAGGAGGTAACGGATAGAGTATTGGGACTGGACAAGATGCATGCTTGTAAATTGATGGAAGTGAGCATGGAAGTTGTGGAGGCACTGGTAATTATCTTTCAATCTTTCCTGGATTTGGGGGGTCAGGGGGGTTTGGGGGGGGGGGGGGAGGGGGTACCAGAGGTGGCAGAAACTTCTAGAAACAATTACTCAGGATGAAATTAATAGTCACATTGCAAAATAGGGATTGATTCCGAAGAGTCAGCAAGGGCTTGTAAGCGAAGGACATGTATTATTAACATACTGAAGGTTTCTGAAGAGATAACAGAAGGTTGATGAAGGGAGGCTATTAATGTGTTTGTTATACACTAAAAAGATGTTCGATAATGCAATGAGGTAAGGTATACGTCATGGTAAAAAGGGGACAGGAGCAAGATTGATACAAAATTGGCTGAGTGAGAGGAAATAGAGAGTATTAATCAATGGATTTTTTTCAGGTTGGAGGAAGGATTACAGTATAATTGCCTGGGGACAGTATTAGGACACTGCTTTCCTTGATATTCATTAATGATCTAGATCTTGGTGCGCAGGGGCAGAATTTCAAAGCATGCAGACAGAAAGTACGTGAGAATTAGAAGGAGGGTAATACAGAACTTTGAAACACGTTGAAATGTTGGTAGGCAAATAGGTGTCAGATGAACTCGAGTGTGTAGAAGTGTGAGGTGATGTACTTCACTATGAAGAACATGGAAAGACAGTACAAATTAAAGGGTACTATTCTAAAGGGGGTGCAGGATCAGAGACCTGGTGTATATGTACATACGTCATTACAGGTGGCAGGCAGGCAGAGAGAGCTGTTAAAAAAAAACATGCAGTATTCTAAGTTTCATGAAAAGGAGTATAAAGTACAAAGTAGAGATAACAAGGTGTACAGGTGGATGAACACAGCAGGCCAGCAGCATCAGAGGAGCAGGAAAGCTGACGTTTCGGGTCTGGACCCTTCTTCAGAAAAAACAAGTACAAACTAAATTGGTTATAATGAACTTAGACAAGACACATGTTAGACCTTAGCTGAAGTATTGTGTACAACTCTGGGAACTTCACTACAGAAAGGATGTGAATGCATCAGAGAGAGAGCAGATGAGGTTTATGAGAATGGTTCCAGGGATGAGAAAGTTCAGTTGAGAACAGATTGGAGAAGTTGAGATGAAATTTGAGAGAAGTTTTCAAAATCATGAGGCGTCTAGACAGAATGGAAAGGGAGAAACTGTTTTCACTCATAAACAAAAAGGGACAGAATTAAAAGTGTTTTGCAGTTATGTCATTTATTGCTGAAGTACTAAAGCTCTGTTGAGGGCAGTGAGAGGTATTTATGAGCGTGGTATCAGTGGCAGATATGTCAGTGAGGTGAGAATGTGAATACTAGGCATGAGTCTTGAGTGCCAGGAAGTGACATTGAGTGAGTGAAGGGGTGTGTGGTTTGAGCAGAGTGGAGGTTTGCTGGTGCAGAAAACATAAGATGTAATGTGAGGATGCAATCAGTCACCTTCATCAGGTATGTGAAGTCCCAGTAGATTTTCTTATTTTGCTACAACGTCTGTGTGACCAGGCATTCACCTCCTAGGAGATGTACTCTCATGACCTCTATACCATTTCCATGACAGTATTCACAGCACATACAAGAAGCTGTCTCCTTCCTCCATCAACCTCACTGAGCAGAGCCACCAATAAATAGCCATACTCCAAAAAGGACCTGAGGCATCTCTCTTTACTCAGACAGACAAATAATAGGTGATGTTCATTAGGTATTGTTTTGAGATTAAGACTCAACCCCAGTGTAGGTAAAATGAGAAGGAAAGGGAGGTGAACCACTGCCAGTACAGGGATTGAACTCATTGCTGTTGGCTTAGAGCTGATAGTGTGGTGGCAAAGTGGGGTCCTTGCTTGCCAAAGTATCCATCCAATCATGCAAGATAATTCTGCATCAGCCGTGATGACATGTGTGGAGTCTCCTTTTAGCAGACCACAAACCTTTCAGGGAAGCAAGCTTCCTAGAACATGATTTCTAAGCAATGCTGTCAGCCACCTTGCTGAGAACAGAGACTGCAAGCAATGTGGACATTGATAGAAAAGTATAGAAGCCACCCAGCCCAATGCTACTAATCGGTTAATCAGGTGGTTAGATGAAAATCACCTTCTGTTCACCTCAATTTGAATAGAGCTTGGTATTTCACAGATAACCAAACCTCCACTCAAACGCCAGCTCAACCGTTTCCCATGGTGCGTGTATCCATCACATTATGGGACTGGATTTTACATGCCCCTGCTAGGTGTATTGTGCTATTTGGAGAAAGGGGACATAAAGTAGTTTGGTTAGTTACTTCTGAGCTCACCGCTGAGATACATTAGCTTGGCAAGTGCTGAAACTCAGCTGCCATGACTGGATAAGTAATTCACAGTATCACTGAAGATTGTCAGTGCAGGAGGAGACCATCTGACCCATTGTGCCTGCACTGGCTCTTTAAATGAGCATCATTATCCAGTGCCAATCTCCTGATTCTTCACCATACACCAGCATGTTATTTTTATCTGAATTGACATCCAATACCCTTTTGAATGTTTTAATTGAACATGCTTTCACACCTCCAGGGAATGCATTCCGCACCATAACTACTCACTGAGTTAAAAAGCTTTTCCTCACAACAACCTTGTTTCTTTTGCAGATTGCTTTGAATTTCTGCCCTCTTCTTCTTGTTCCTTTTACAATTTTACAAAGTATAGTTTCCCCCTATCGACTCTATCCAGCTCACTTATGATTTTGTAAAAGTCTATCAGATCTCCTGTTAGACTTCTTCCCTTTCAGGCAGAACTGCCCCAATTTCTTCAATCTATCCTCATAACTAAAGTTCTTCATTCCTGAGACCATTCTTGTAAATCACTTCTGCACTCTCTCCAATCTGTTCACAAAATTCCTATAACGTCAGATGTCATATGAAAACAGGTTATAGTCAAACAGGTTTATTTGAGATCACAAGCTTTTGGAACGCTGCTCCTTCATCAGGTGAAGAAGGGGCTATGCACCAAAAGCTTGTGATTTCAAATAACCCTGTTGGACTATAACCTGGTGTCGTGTGACTTCTGACTTTGTCCACCCCCATCCAATACCGGCACCTCCACATCATCCTTATAATGTGGCACCCATAGCTGTGCATAATACTCCAGGTGAGGTCTAACAAGCGTCTTATACAAGTTCAGCATCACCTCCCTACTCTATGCTCCTCTTAATAAAGCTGAGGACACTGTATGCCCCGTGAACTGCTCTCTATCTGTCCTGCCACATCCAATGATCTGTGTACATATACACCTCTGTTTCTGTACCCCCTTACAGCTGTATCTCCAAGGTCATTTAAACTTGTTAGTGAACCTACTGATTTGAAAAATATGCTGCCCATTGCTGATGTATGCTATCAGGCAGGAGGAGGTAGGCCATTTTGAATAGCCTACATCAGAAAAAGTAGGAAAGAAAGAAATCACTTCATCTGGGGAGTGGTCTGTGTACATTGGGGACACAGTCCTGAAAAGATGTCATCCCCACGTTCCCCCTACACAATTTTACAGAACACAGTCCTCCTCAATCCACTCTGCCCTTTAAGGCTCTAGGATCCCATTCTCTTCCCTAAAATCCCAGGACTGACTCATTGGAGTGTAGCCATGAGCCTCTACTTTTCTGAAGAAGGGTCTAGGCCCGAAATGTCAGCCTTCCTGCTCCTCTGATGCTGCTTGGCCTGCTGTGTTCATCCAGCTCTGCACCTTGTTATCTCAGACTCTACAAGCTCTTTTTTGCAGTCCCAGCAGTGCCTACTACTGAGCCCCAACACTGTCATAAATGGTGGAGCTGCTGGCCAATCTGATTGTCTTCCTAAATAAGGGGGCAGAAGTCCTGCTGTTAAATTAGCCTGGCCAGAGTGTATCTGCTTCCGGCAGACTTCCCTTCCAGGTTAGGGATGTAATCTGTCATCTCAACGCCCACCACTCCCTCCGCAGAACATAGCCCAACATCTTGTCAATGGATAGTAGGAACTGCAGATGCTGGAGAATCTGAGATAACGAGGTGTAGAGCTGGATGAACACAGCAGGCCAAGCAGCATCAGAGGAGCAGGAAGGCTGACGTTTCGGGCCTAGTTTTTTA
>NW_025971143.1:0-11057 GCF_021869965.1 Rhincodon typus | reverse complement strand
TTTGTATAAAACAGCTGAAGATGTCTGTTCGCTGAAGCAGTAGTTTACACATGCAGAATCATGGGCTTGGTACTCATAGCAAGGTCTTCGTACTCATAGTAATAAAATGAGGTAATGAAGAGTCTCACAGAAATCACACAGCAGTGGTTTACTAAGAAAAAGTTAAAAAATGTAGCCAACTAAATATACTGAGACAGCTCTGATGAAGGAAGCATTGATAACATAGGGAGGGACAGAACAGGACTGGACAGCTCCCTCAGGCCTGACCGAGGGTCAATGCCCCCTCGCAAGGAGACACAGGATAGCTCACCCAAGACTGCAAAGGTGCGTTAGTTCGGCAATACCATGGGGATGCAGGAGCTCGCTCAGTGACAGGACCAGTTTTAAATCTTTATTGAACAGTCTGATGATCTATGAAAAAATGCTAACATGGGTTTGAAAATTGCCAGCATAAGTGGCATGGTGTAAAAGCCACTATGCAATTTGCTTCCACGTTGGTTTATCTGGCCAACATCAAAGTGGACCTGTTGATTCTGTTGGAGTGTGAGATACCACACGTCAGCAGCTACAGGAAACGGTTGAGCTTATGGACCAATGGACCTTCAATTAGTTCAGGGTGAAATGATTAACATTCCTCCAGACTGGGTATTCTGCTGTGAGGAGGCAACGTCACTATCTCCGAGGTTAGGGAGATAGTGGACAGGGGACTCCTTGTATTAGATGTTATGTACAGAAATGTTCCCCTGAGACTGCGGTAAAGAGTGAGCTGCTGGCCATTCTGCAGCAACTCCCACTGCTGCTGGCGATGTACAGGCCAGTCATTCTGGCCAGAGACTACAACTGCAATTGATGTGGATTAATGATCCAGAAAGGCTGACAACAAACTGGACGCCACATCCAGATTCCTGGTGGAGACACTTAAAAGTGCCAAGCTGCACAGCATCTACGGTACCCCTGTACATGGTGGGGCAGGGAAGATACACCTGGTCGCAGACAGATGGGTCTATCTGCTCAAGGATAAATTTCCTTTTTGTGTCCCAAGCATTCTCAGTCAGATCCCACCGACATCAAGCTGGCATCCTTCTCTGACCACTGCCTCCTGCTGGCTGACTGCTCCCTACAGGATGACCTTAGAGGCTGAAGACAGTACCTGCAATTCGTTTTGCTGTAGCTGTGTTTTGTCTTCTGTATCTACTTGCTTTGTTGTGGCTGTTTGTTACATTGTCTAAGAGAGAGAGTTTCATTCCAAATCGCTGACTTTACCTCAGACCGGGAGCCAGGAACAGTGCCAGGAATGAGTCTACACCTCCAGCCATCAATCGAGGTGACCCCAGTGGGCAGAGGGACATGAGACTTGTTGGTTTTTTTTCTTTTTCTGTTCCATTTATTATTACCACTACAATCATTTATTATCACCATCACAATCATTTATTTTACTTGATAATCATTCATATTTAAGCAAATCACTGTTCTTGAGCCTTCTCTTAATTGTATTTATCTGAATCTGAAAAGAACCGCTTGGATACAATGCTGTGAACCAAGATATTTTTGGCGACGAGGATGGAATTTGGGAAAAATATTTAAGAGAAGAGAAAGGCAATTTGATGCCCCAGAGACCTTCCATATTCCAGGATGGAATGCAGCAGACTCCGAATTTGGGTCTGTGGCTAACTTGTTAGCACAATTAGGGCCCCGGCAAGAATGGAGGACGTTTTAAACCGGAGAAAGGGAGAAAGGAGGGTTATTCATACAGGCTGCTGTACACAAATACTTGCAGGAGGCAGGTTTCCCCAAAAGCAAGGAAAGTATACTGCAAATGGGATGGATATTGTTAACAGCTTTGTGATCTACATGTAGGGAATTGGAAGAGTGCCAGGCCAAAAACAGACAACTTGAGGCTGCATTGACAGCGGTACGAAAGCGTAACGTTATCCTAACAGAAGCAGTTAAGACAGCACAGGAAAGAACTGTGAACATAGAGGAGAAACAGAGCCAGATGGTATGCCATCTGGAGATGGTACAGTAAAAAAAAGAGCAAAACGGCACTCTTGGAAAATTGCTCCAGTCAAAGTGCAAGCATTATTAACCTCACAATTGGACCCGACCTTTGGAGTGGAGACATTTGGTATTCATCTGATTCAGAGTCTGAATAGGCTGATGGGGAAGGGGATGGTCCACCTCTGGAGCCGTCCTCAGAGAAGGGACTCATAGCAAAACCCCTGGTAACAAATAAAGCACAACAGGTAGGAGGACAAAACCCACTAAATTCAATAACAGTGACAGATTACTTGTTGTCCGATTTATGGGATTTGTGGTCACACTTTAAGCAGAAGTCAGGCGAGCCCTTGGCCTCTTGGCTGATGCGGTCATGGGACCAGGGTGCTACCCATATCATGCTGAGTGCCACAAAGCGAGAGAATCTGGGAGCACTAAGTGCTGATCCAGCTGTGAATAGTGTCTTTAGAAACACAGGGAAAACTGGATCGTTGTGGAATGCACTGACACTAACAGTAGGAAACAAGTACCCTTCCCCAACAGACCAGGAAAGTGATGTTGAAAAATGGGAGAGCATACCAGAAGGTATAAAACGTTTGAAGGATTTGGCTACGCAAGCGAGTATATATTCTCCACAGTTTCAGGGTCCAGAGTAGGCCCTATTAGGGCCAACCCAGGGACAGGCAGTGGGACAGGTATGTGTGTTGTTAGGACGGTTAAAAGATGTGGAGGCCGGTATGCAAAAAGTGAGGCCCACCTGAGCAAGTGACAAACAGGGACAATAAGTTGGAGATGGGGTGGGTTTGAAGGTGAAATAAAAGATAACCAGAACAGAAATGTTTGCGGCACTACTGAAAGTAGGAGTAGAGAGGAGTAAGATAGACGGAATACCTACAGGTGCCATGTACAATATGTGGAGAATGCACTGCTCTCCGAAGCATAAGAAAGTAAGAGAGATCAAATTAGAGGTGGAGGGAGGAAAAGAAAGCCAACAGAAGATAGGGTTTGCACTCCAGTCCAACACAGAAACTGTTGAAAACGTGATAATACATCAAGAAACTAAAGCTCTTCCAAATCAGAATTCATTCATTAAAGATGTGCATGCCTTTCCTACTGATAAGCTATGTCCCACTGCAAATAGGCAGATTCCACAAAGTAAAATGCATTCACCTTTTAGGAAAGACATCATGACTTCCAGTGTTCCATGTGATCAGTCAGTTACGTATCTGTGCCCTTTGCAATTAATCCAACTTCACCTTTATTTTCAGATTCTGTTAAAAGTCATGTTACTGATATGAAACAAGGTAATTGTACCTCACATAATCTATGCACCTCAAACCTGCCTACAATATCTACTGTACCCTCTCCCATTACTGTGACAGTACTTGTGACGCAGTCAGAACCTTCATCTTCCTTTCACACAGATTGCTTCAACATCAAACTCAATACCAATATGTTTGGGCATGTCAAGAAATTCAAAAATTTGGTTTGTAAAGCTTGGTAAAAATTTACCTTTTGGAATTGGCTCCATGTTGTGTTTGGACTGGGTAAATTTTAATTCCAGAAATTACCATGTTTGAAAGTTCATTTTCTGGCCAGAGTGAACTTCCAAATATTGTGTTAACATGAGTGAACCTTTAATGCCGGATGATAAGATTGACTCATTATCAATATCCAAGTGATAGGGATATTGGAACGTTGAAATTGCAACTCCCTGTGCACGAGGAGTTTAGGAAAGGCAAACTTAGCAAAGAGGTGGGCTTTTCCTTCCTTCAAGGAGGAGGAGAGACAGATGATATAATTATGTGCAGGAGTTTACGCCCCATTCCATTTTGAATCTGTAGAGGATTAATACTAAAAATAACCCATTCTACTTGGCGTGGAATAGATGGAACTTGTTTGTTTTTTTTAATTGGAGACACTGAAAGCTGAACCCGTTTGCAGAATTTCAAATTTGCAACACAGTGATGGATGAAACACCCTCAACCCATCAAGCCAATCATCCATAACACATTTCGGTGTTGGGTAAATACTATGGAAATTTTAATTGTTGTGAGAGTCAGGAATTTCAAAACCACTGAACCTGGGTACACTTAAGCACATCATGACAAAAACTATGTTAAGAATCACATGCTCTGGTATTTTGAAACAGTTCAATGGAATACTTACCTGAAAATTTAAAGGGATTCTGGGAAATGATAAAGTGCATGCACACAGTCTCAGTGATTTCAATGCATACAAAAATGGTCAGTAACTTTAAGGGAGTAAACAGAATATTGAATTCGGACAAATTTACATAGAGATATATCAAATATCTGGAATGAGTTATGAAGTAACTTTTAAAAAATGTAAATCATCTTAGAGGAAGAACGAAGTATGTTGTGCCTGAATGAAACAAAAATGTTTGACTTCTGGTTTAAAATGTTACAAGACTATATTCCATGGGCTACAAATATCTATAGATCTCTGGAATTAGATATGATGGTAATAGTTAATTTGCAGAATTGGATGAGATGGAGTCATTAGGGATGGAGGCTGGTGGCAGAAGACAAAAAAATCAGAATAATGGGTTGAAGTGGCAATTGAGGTCAAAATGCAATTTAGTGAAGAGGAAGTTTAGTTGAGAGCACAAAACTGATCACTTTCTCTTGGTGATGTTTGTATCCTTGTCCTTCTTTTAAGAGAATTGAATTGGTGATCATGCCACTACCCGAGGCATCAGGACCATATGTGGAGAGATAAGTAAAACTTCATAGATCATTTGAAATGATCACGTGGGAGTCAAGAATGCGTGACATGGTCTTGGGATACTAATGTATGCGTGCAAAAGTGAACGCTACCTCGGAGGGAACAAACATGAGATGGTAAAAGAACATACTGAAGATCAGGTCTCAGACAAGTACACCTAATTGATGAAAGGATTAGTATGGCTTGGAAGAGCATAAAAACATAGTTTAAACAACAAGACGCTGTCGCAAAATGTATAGAGAAACTGGAGCTGTCCTCATCCAGGCAAATGGGGAGTACTTCATCACAGACCTGACTTGTTGGAGATCAATCATCTTCACCTTAGGCCATCACCACAACATGTCCTCAATCCAACCATCTTCAGCTGCTTCATCAATGACCTTCCCTCCATCATAATGTTAGAAGTGGAGACGTTCACCAATATGTTCATTACTATTCATGACTCATGACTCCTCGAGTACTGAATAAGGACAAGAATGGGCCATTCAGCTATTGGGTCTCCTCCATCATTTAACATGATCATAGCTGATTGAACACACACACACAGCCTTTAATGCACATTATCCCCTTATACTTTATGCTATGGTATTCAGAAACCTATGAATCTTGACTTTAAACTAAGTCTAACCTTCCACAGACCTCTGGCACAAAGAATTCCAATGATTCACAACACATTAAGCTCAGCAAGGCTGCCTAAGTGTGGGACCGCAGGAGATGAAGGAGATACTAAACGAGTATTTTGCATCAGTGTTTACTGTGGAGAAAGATATGGAAGATATAAAACATGTGGAAATAAATAGCAATATCTTGAAAAATGTCCACATTGCAGAGGAGGAGGTCTTGATGTCTTAAAACGCATAAATGTGGATAAATCCTGGGACCTGATCAGGTGTACCCTAGAACTCTGTGGGAAATTAGATAAATTATTGCTGCCCCCTTGCTGAGATATTTGTATCATTGATAGCCACAGGTGAGGTGCCAGAAGACAGGAGGTTGGCTGACGTGGTGCCACTATTTAAGAAAGGTGGCAAGGAAAAGCCAGTCAACTACAGACTGGTGAGTCTGACATCGCTGGTGGGCATCTTGATTGATTGACTTATTGTCACGTGTACTGAAATACAGCGAAAAGCTTTGCTTATGAGCAGTGTAGGTAAGCAAGGGAAGTACAGGTCAAACAGACGTAGACAAAGGCATACAGGTTAGATTGCACAGGGTGTGCGCTAGGCGAGATCAACGTTAGCAAGATCAGTGTTATTCGAGGCTACAGAGTCCATTCATCAGTCTAGTACTGGTCAGGAAGAAGCTTTCCTGGACCTGCTTGTGCATATGTTCAGGCTTCTGTATCTTCTGCCTGATGGGAGGGGTTGTAGGAGATTATTACCACTGTGTGATGGTTTTTGATGAAGTTGGCAACTTTTCCACGGCAGCGAGCTGTGTAAATGGAGTCTATGGATGGAAGGTTGGTTTCCGTGATGGTCTGGGCCATGCACACCACCTTCTGCAGTTTCTTACGGTCCTGGGCAGAGCAGTTGCCATACCAGGACGTTATGCACCCAGACAGTATGCTTTCAATGGTGTATCGGTAGAAGTTGGTGAGGGTCCCTATGGACATGCCCAATTTCCTGAGCTGCCTGAGGAAGAGGAGGCATTGTTGTGCCTTCTTGACTGTTGCATCTACATGGGAAGCCCAGGACAGGTCATCAATTATTGTCTCTCCAAGGAACTTGATGCCCTTCACCCTCTCAACCTCAGTTCTGTTGATGTAGGTGGGGACGTGTTCTCTTCCTTTCTTTATGAAGTCGATGAGTTTTTAGTTTTGCCGACATTGAGAGAGAGGTTATTTTCATTGCGCTTTATCACCAAATCCTCTATCTCCTTTCTGTAGTGTGATTCATTGTTGTTAGATATCCGTCCCACTACGGTGGTGTCATCAGTCAACTTGCAGATGGCGCCTGTTCATAATTTGGCAACACAGTCTTGGGTTTACAGGGAGTACAGTAGGGGGCTGAGGATGCATCCCTGGGGGGCTCCAGTGTTGAGTGTTATTGTGGAGGAGGTGCAGATACCTATCCTCACTGATTGCGGTCTGTGGGTGAGAAAGCTGAGGATCCAGTTGCAGAGAGCGGAGCTGAGACAAAGGCCATGCAGTTTTGAGATCAGTCTGGAGGGGATAATGGAGTTGAAGGCGGAGTTGTAGTCAATAAGCAGGAGTCTGACATAGGTGTCTTTGTTGTCCAGATGTTCCAGGAATGAGTGCAGGGCTAGGGATATGACATCCACTGTGGACCTGTTGCGTCAGTAAACTGTAGGGGATCAAGGCAGGCTGGGAGACTGGAGTTAATGTGGGCCATGACCTGCCTCTCGAAGCACTTCATGATTATTGGGGTCGGATCCACTGGACGGTAGTCATTAAGGCACATTGCATGTGTTTTCTTGGGTACGGGGATGATGTGGTAGTCTTCTTGAAGCAGGTGGGGACTTCGGCTTGTAGGAGGGAGAGGTTGAAGATGTCGGTGTATACCTCCACCAGTTGGTCTGCACAGGATCTGGGTGCTCAGCCGGAGACACTGTCCAGGCCCATCGCTTTCATCGATATGACATCTGAAATGGTGACAGTGGGAACAGGTGTGTCCGGGGCTGCCAGGGCAGGCATGACCCCACCATTGGCATTCTGCTCGAACCGAGCATAGAAAGCATTAGGTGTGTCGGGGGGGGTGTGTCATTGTCCGCTACCTTGCTCTGCTTCATTTTGTATCCCGTAATGTTGTTTAGGCCTTGCCATAGGCAGCGGATGTCTGTTTGGTAGGCCTGGGCCTCTAACTTGGTCTGCTACTGCCTCTTGGCCTCCCTGATGGCTTTGCGGAGGTCATATCTGGATTTTCTGTATTGGTCCGGGTCACACTTGAATGCTGCATGCCTGATCTTCAGTAGTGAGTGGACTTCCTGGTTCATCCAAGGATTACGGTTGGGGAATGCTTGGATTTGACTTCTTTGATACACAGTCCTCTACAAATTTACTAATGAAGTCGGTGACAGTGGTACCGTACTCATTAGGCTTTCCGCTGAACATTTGAGCATGGTCCAGTCCACCAAGTCCAAAGCCCCGGAGATGGTCTTCCGCTGCCTCGGACCAGCACTGTACTTCTTTTTGCGAAGGGTAGTGGAGTCGGCCTCATTTGGGGCATTTAAGTGGCTATTAGATAGGCATATGGATGATAGTATAAGGGTGGGGGTGGAGGTTAGATATACCTTCAGTTTTGGGTAAAAGTTCTGCACAACATCGTCGGCCAAAGGGCCCGTACTGTGCCGTACTGTTCTATGCTCTATGTTCTATATTCTCCCGTTTCAGCTTCTGCTTGTAAGTTGGAAGGAGGAACACAACACTGTGATCTGATTTTCCAAAGTGTGGGCAGCAGATGGAGTGGTAGGCGTCTTTGACGGTTGTGTAGCAGTGGTCCAGAATGTTCGATCCCCTGGTGGGGCAGGAGATGTATTGCTTGAGGTTGGCTTGGTTGAAGTCACCGGCCGCAATGAACAGGAACTCGGGGAATTTTGTCTCTAGAGTGTTTGTGGCAGTGTAAATCTCACCTAGGGCACTCTTCATATCCACCTGGAGTGGTATGTAGCTTGTTGTTGGGATGGCGGAGGTGAACTCTCGTGGTAGGTAGTAGGGATGGCATTTTACTGTAAGGTGTTCTGGATCCAAGGACCAATGGCTTGCCAGGGTTGCTACATCCAAGCATCAGGTGGCACTGATCAGGAAGTGTATCCCACCGCCCTTCGCCTTACCCAAGGATGATGTGTGGTCCATGCAGTGTATAGAGAACCCATCAGTTTGTAGGGCGCTGTCGGGAATGGCAGGGGTGAGTCAAGTCTCTGTGAAGCAGAGCACACAACAGTCTCTCAGTTCCCTCTGGTAGATAAGTCTATATCTGAGCTCATCCATTTTGTTTTCGATAGCCTGGACATTTGCTAGGAGTATGCTGGGGAGGGGCGTCTTGAAACCGCGTTGTTTCAACCTCACCTTCAGGCCAGCGTGTTTTCCCCATTTCCTTCATCTCAACAGTCCCAGGAGTTGGTACTGTGAGTCTGCTGCTCCAACAGATAAGTGACTCGGGTCAGGTCGGGCTGGGCCGCCTCCAGGGCGGGATGCCTCAAGGTCGGAGTTCAGGCCGAGGCCTGCCTGGTCTCCTCAGGGACGGGTCACAGCGGTGGAGTTTCCGATCCTGGACAGTCCCGGGTGCTGGTGGAGTGAGACTTCTTTTCCTGCAGGTAAGTGAGTCAGGCCTGGATGGGCCGGGGCTCTAGGAAATCTGATGGTCGGGAATCAGGGACCGGACCTAGGCCGGTCAGGCCTCCTCGAGGTCGCGCTGCTGCTGTGTCAGTCGGGCCTTCACTGGGTCGAGTAACTGTTAGGGCCGATTCCATTCCGGGTCGTGGTCATGTTGCTGCAGGGTCAGGAATCAGGTCAGTGGCCTCATGTGTCCTGCAGGGAGACGAAAGGTTTGTCCTGGGTCTGCGAATCCAGCATCGCCAGTTCTCAGGCCTGGATGACCATAGGATCTTCAAACCTGTAATTAGATTTAAAAGTTTTTGGAGGAAATCCTGAGGGATAAGATTTACATGTATTTGGAAAGGCAAGGACTGATTAGGGATGGTCAACATGGCTTTGTGAGTGGGAAATCATGTCTCACTAACTTGATTGAGATTTTGAAGAAAAGAATTGATGAAGGCAGAGTGGTGCTTATGATCTATACAGACTTCAATAAGGCATTCGACGAGGTTCCTCATGGTAGACTGGTTAGCAAGGTTAGATCACATGGAATACAGGGACTCCTAGCCATTTGGATACAGAACTGACTAGAAGGTGGAAGACAGAGGATGGTGGTGGAGGGTTGCCTTTCAGACTGGAGGCCTGTGACCAGCAGTGTGCCATAAGAATCAGCGCTGACTCCACTGTGTTTTGTCATTTATATGGATGTGAGCATAGGAGGTATGGTTAGTAAGTTTGCAGATGGCACCAAAATAGGTGATGTAGTAGACAATGAAGAAGGCTACCTCAGAGTACATCGGGATCTTGATCAGAAGGGCCAATGGGCCGAGGAGTGGCAGGTAGAGTTTAATTCAGATAAATGTGAGGTGCTGTATTTTGGAAAGGCAAATCATGGCAGGACTTATACACTTAATGGTAAGGTCCTGGGGAGTGTTGCTGAACAAAGAGGCCTTGCAGTGCAGACTTATAGCTCCTTGAAAGTGGAGTCACAGGTAGATAGGACAGCGATAAAGGCATTTGGTATGCTTGCCTTTATTGATCAGTGCATTGAGTATAGGAGCTAGTAGGTTATGTTGTGACTGTACAGGATATTGGTTAGGCCACTTTTAGAGTGCTGTGTGTAGTTCTGGACTCCCTACTATAGGAAGAAATTTGTGAAACTTAAAAGGGTTCAGAAAAGATTTACGAAGATGTTGCCAGGATTGGATGGCTTGAGCTATAGGGAGAGGCTCTATAGGCTGGTGCTATTTTCCCTGCAGCATCGGAGGCTGAGGGCTGACCGTATAGAGGTTTATAAAATCATGAGGAGCATTGATAGGGTAAATAGACAAGGTCTTTTCCCCAGGATGGGGGAGTTCAAAACTAGAGGGCATAGGTTCAATGTGAGAGGGGAAAGATTTAAAAGGGACTAAGGGGCAACTTTTTCACGCAGAGGCGTGTATGGAATGAGCTACCAGAGGAAGTGGTGGAGGCTGGTACAATTACAACATTTAAAATGCATCTGGATGGGTATATGAATAGGAAGGGTTTAGAGGGAAATGGGCTAAATGCTAGCAAATGGGACTAGATTTATTTAGGATATCTGGTCAGCATGGACGAGTTGGGCTGAAGGATTTGTTTCCATGCTGTACATCTCTATGATTCCACTTACAGATCTTCAGATATCGGATCAGTCTGGGTCCAAATACTCCAAGAGTTTAATAATGTCCAGCTTTGTCTGATAGCTAGCAAGTAACTTTTATGACACCAAATGTCAATCAGTAACCATCTCCAGAAAGGCAGAGTCTAAACATCAGCCCTTGACATTCAATGGAATTCCGATTGCTGAATCTCGCACTGTCAACATTCCTGGGAATTAGTATTCACCAGAACCAGAACGGGACTCGCCATAAAAGCACTGTGACTACAATAACAGTTCAGAGGCTGAGAATCCTGCAGCGAGAAACTCACCTCCTTGTTCCCGAAGCCTATCCATTATCTATCAGGCATGAGCCTGGAGTGTGAGATAACAAGGTGTAGAGCTGGATGAACACAGCAGGCC